>NW_020455845.1:51473-56721 GCF_003342845.1 Nothoprocta perdicaria | reverse complement strand
TTCCCAAGGGGCCTCCCCAAGGAGCCTTCCCAAGGAGCCTCCCCAAGAAGCCTCCCCAAGGGCAGGGAGGCCGGAGCGCTCCGTGCCCGGACACGCACCAGGATGGGCCCGTCCAGCCCAGTCCCCGCTCTGGACAGGGGCTCCAGCCCCCCAGGGCCCCCCAGGGCTCCCGCCCGGCGCCAGCCGAGCTCTGCTCTGCTCCCAGGTCCCGGCACTGCGGCCGTTCCCCGGACCCCCACTGGAACCGGCAGCCGAGCCCCGCGCCCGGGGCAGAGGCTGCAGGAGCAGCACGTGCCCATTGACCCCACGGGGACGTCTCCAGCATGGGGAGGAAGGCCCAGCTTGGAGCAAGGTGGGGGACCGGGCAGAACGGACCCGGGGGGCTCCCCCGGCCGCGTGTGACCCCAGCCAGGACAAACRCACCCTGCCCCGCGCCGGGCGCCGCGTCCGCGCCGCTCCGTACGTACCTCCAGCGCGCACATCCCGAAGGAGAAGATGTCCACGGCGGTGCCGTCCGCCCTTTCTGCGGGAGCAAGGCAGGAGCGTGTCGGAYGGACGGGCGCCCGGGACCCGCCGCGGGCTGGGGCAGCTGCCTGCACCCTGCAACCGTCGTCTGCTCCCCGCACACCCCCAGCTCCTCCCTGCACATCCCGACCCCCTTCACAGCCCCACTTGCTTCCCCTCTCCTCTGGTAACACCGGCTCTCCATTACCCGCACACTCCCTTCTTTCTCTTTCTCTTTCTCTTTCTCTTTCTCTTTCTCTTTCTCTTTCTCTTTCTCTTTCTCTTTCTCTTTCTCTTTCTCTTTCTCTCTCTCTCTCT
Source organism: Nothoprocta perdicaria (assembly GCF_003342845.1). NCBI lineage: Eukaryota > Metazoa > Chordata > Aves > Tinamiformes > Tinamidae > Nothoprocta > Nothoprocta perdicaria. Next base: position 55,899 of record NW_020455845.1, on the reverse strand, counting down.
CTCTCTCTCTCTCCCCCTCTTTCTCTCTCTCTTTCTCTCTCTCTTTCTCCTTTCTTCTTCTCCTTTCTCTTTCTCTCTCTCTCTTTCTCTTTCTCCTTTCTCTTTCTCCTTTCTCTTTCACTGTCACTCTCTCTCTTTCTCTTTCTCCTTTCTCTTTCTCTCTCTCTTTCTCCTTTCTTCTTTTCCTTTCTCCTTTCTCTTTCTCTTTCTCTCTCTCTCTCTCTCTCTTTCTCCTTTCTCTTTCTTTCTCTTTCACTGTCACTCTCACTCTCTCTCTTTCTCTTTCTCCTTTCTCTTTCTCCTTTCTCTTTCTTCTCTCTCCATTCCCTTTCACTCCCCTCAAATTTGTGCCAGAATAGTCAAGATGGGGAATCACATCATGAATTTGNTCTTTCTCCTTTCTCTTTCTTCTCTCTCCATTCCCTTTCACTCCCCTCAAATTTGTGCCAGAATAGTCAAGATGGGGAATCACATCATGAATTTGCACATGGCATAAAGACTCTTTAGGCTTCTCCCCCTAATTGTTCCAGCATTTCACAGGTCTGTGAATGCTGCTGAGCTATAATCCGACCTTCTGCAAACTACCCGCGGTCCTGCTGAGATCTCGTCCCTAACCAGCAGTTGCTAACGAGTCCATTAGCAATCCCCACGTTGGCACAGCTGGTTTTCCCCCCGCAGCTCTGCTCTGCTCAGCACTGAGTTTCACCCGCAGGGTTATCACGCTGCCACGAGGCTCGCTGGGACCGYGGCCGGGAGCTTTAGCTACCAGCACACCGACTGATCGCAGCAAAGGCAGGGCACCCGAGCGCCCCGCTCGCCCCGCTCCCAGCGCGCACTCACGGCCGTACTCCGGCGGGAAGAAGTGCAGGTTGCGCAGCTCCTCTCTCTCGATCCGCATGGGGCTCCGAAGGTCATCCGGGAGCGCTGTGCGGGGCGGCAACAAAGGTCCGGACTCGCAGCTCTTCCTTACGCGGCCTCCCCGTGGATGGGAGCACGGCTCCAAGCTCCCGCCCGTGAGCCACCCGTGGAGCACTGGCTCCCACGAGAGATCCTGCTGCTCCCTCATCAGGAGCAGGAATTCCCCGAGGAACTGGGCCCTTCCAGCTGCAGAGCAGCAGGAGTGCCCAGGGCCCCATGGGACCCGCACGGGCGAGGGGCACTCACCGTTTGCAAACACCCTGTGCCAGACTGTGGTCGGTGCCGATCCAGGGCCGCAGGAGCGGGAAGACCAGGAAGCAGAGGACAAAGAGAGGAGAAGGTCGCTCTAACCCATGCGCACAGCTCGCCAAGGGGAGCTGCAGGTCCTTGCAGGAGCTTGCATGTCCTTGGTCCTTGCAGGCCACCAGGCAGCCCAGCACCTCCCTGGCTTCTCCTCTCGAACCGCCCCGAGTGCCCACGGCGTAACATGTCCGCGAGGCAGCCCCCCGCGCCTGCAGCCTCCTACCTGAGCCGATCTTTATGAGCCCGTTGTGCTGGATGAAGATGGTGTCGCTGGTGAGGTTGCCGTGGATGATGGGCGGCTCGCAGGAGTGCAGGAAGCTGCGGGGAGCACGGAGCCCACTGAGCACGCGGCGGGCGCCCTGAGAGCRGGGTGGCCCCGGTGCGGCCCCGGCGCGCTCACCTGAGAGCAGAGAGGATCTGGGTGCACCAGCGCTTCCAGGCCTGCAGGAGACACCAGACCGGCCCGTCGGGCACCCGCCAGCGCCCACAGGTCCCCAGCAGCCAGGGCAGCATCGCCCCAACCTACCCAGTGGTGGCCAATGCCAGGACAAGGGGCCATGGGGACAAGTTGGAGCCCAGGCAGCTCCATGTGCCCATGAGGAAGAAGAAGGTGAGTGTGAGGGTGGCCGAGCCCTGGGTGAGGCTGCCCGGGGAGGCTGYGGAGGCTCCTGCTCTGGAGAGCTCCCAACGYGCCGGGATGCGCCCGGGTGCTCCGGGTGTCCCTGCTGGAGCAGGSGCTGCACTGGGGGATCCCTGGGGATCCCTGCCGACCTCGACCACTCTGGGRTTCTGGGATTCTAGGGACAGCAGCCCTCTGCTAGCCCTGGGGAGACTCCTACTCAAAGAAACTTGTGCTCAAATGTCCCAGCACAACAGCCTCCTTTGCGATTCCAGCTCAGCCAACACCAGTAAGGCCGAGAATTCCAGTGCCACGAGCCTCGTTGGGCAGAGCGGAGCCCTGCTGGGCACGGAGCCCAGGCGGGAGCGCGGGCACCGCCGAGAGGCACAGGGTGGCTGTGCTTATGAGGCCTGTGCGCACGGTCTGTACATGCTGGCGTGGGCAAACTCTGTGCACCAGCGTGGGCACTGGCTCCAAGGGCACCGGCTCCAAGGGCACCAGCTCTGGGAACTCGGCTCAGCCTTGGCTGCAGCCGCAGCTTCCCCGGAGCGGGTCCCGGTGGGCTCCACACTGGGAGGCTGCAGGGCCGGTTCCGAGGGTGTCCGGGGCGCCCCAGGGTGCCCTTCGAGCACCACTGGAGTCCCAGCGGCGCAGGGAGCACCCGGGTCCGTCCTGCCGCCGAGCGCACACCCTACCCTGGCGTTCATGGCCTTGTGGTTCTTCTTGGTTTTCTTCAGGAACTGCTTCAGGCTCCCCGAGGACACGTACTCGGTGATGAAGATGACCTGGGAGCGAAGGCAGCCGTGGAGCCCGGCACGGGTGAYGCCGGCCGCTCTCCACGGCTTCCCGAGGAGCGGAGGCGGCCACAGTGCCGGGAGCCCACGCCGTTCCCGCCGGGATATCCCCCGCGTCCCGCTGGGATCCCCCGCATCCCGCCCTCCCTACCCGCGCCTTGGAGTCCTTCACGTCCAGCCAGTACTTGTGAAGCTTCACGATGTTGGGGTGATCCACGAGCACCAGCTGCTCGAACATGGTCTTGATCTTCTCCTGTGGGCACAGAGGGGGACGCGCGAGGGTGGCAGTGGCAAGTGCGAGGGGTCCAATGGGCACCGCAGAGCCGGGGAGGAGACAGCACCCCGAAACACGAGGGAAGGTTTCCCAGGGCATGGGGGGGACCTGGAGCGGCTCCGAGAGAGAAGCTCCATGAAGGGGACAGCAGGGTAAGGGCTGCGGCTCGGGCTGCCGGTGCCGCTAAAGGGGAGCAATGGGGAGCAATGGGAGCAATGGGAGCAATGGGGAGCAGCGCTGCGGGCCGGGCGAGCAGCCTGTGTGCGCCCCGGGCGAGCTCACCTCATGGGCCTTGAAGGCCTTCTTGTCGGTGAAGAGCAGCTCGTTCCACACCACTTCCACGCCCTCCTCCGTGTCCATGGCCAGGAAGGTGCTCTGGATGCCCGGCATGTTGCCCTGATTCACCTGCAAGCCACGGGAAAAGGTGAGACAGTCTGGCTGCATCTTGCCCATGTGGGACCCACGGCATGGAGCTGTGCAGGCGAGGAACCTGCTGCATGGAGCTGAACTGGTAAGGGAACCTGCTGCATGGAGCTGTGCAGCTGAGGAACCTGCTGCAGGGAGCTGAACTGGTAAAGGAACCTGCTGCATGGAGCTGCACGGCTGAGGAACCTGCTGCATGGAGCTGTGCAGCTGAGGAACCTGCTGCAGGGAGCTGCCCTGATGAGGGAATTGCTGCATGGAGCGGTGCAGGTGAGGGACCCGCTGCATGGAGCTGTGCAGGTGAGGGATTCACTGCATGGAACTGCACAAGTGATGGACCTGCTGCATGGAACTGCACAGCTGAGGGACCCGCTGCATGGAGCTGAACTGGTAAGGGAACCGCTGCATGGAGCTGCACAGGTGAGGGACCTGCTGCATGCAGCTGCACAGCTGAGGAACCCGCTGCAGGGAACTGCACTGGTGAAGGATTCGCTGCATGGAGCATCACTAAGTGAAGGACACACTGCATGGAGCTGCCCTGATGAGGGACCCGCTGCATGGAGCTACACTAGGTGAAGGACACACTGCATGGAGCTGCCCCAGTGAGGGACTTCGGAGCCGGGCTCCTTCTGCAGCAGCGGGTACCGCGTGTCCCGGCCACGGTGCCGCCCGCACGTGTCACCTCTGCGGGTGCTGCCACAGCAGCAGGGCTGCGGCCGCGGCACCCGGCCCCTGCGCTGCTCTCCCGGTGCTGCCCTGAGGCTCCAGCCCCCGTGAAACCCCCAAGAGCCCCAGTCCTGAGCGACAGCGCAGAGACCCCCCCGCGCCAGCCCCTGCCGCCCGGGAGGAGCCGGTACTGCTGCAACGCAGTGTCCGCAGTGCGGGCTGCACGTTGCAGTGCTGCTCGGTCCTGCAGGAGCATCCCGGCAGGAGCATCCCGGCAGGAGCATCGCTGCAGGAGCACCCCAGCAGGAGCACCCCGGCAGGAGCATCCCGGCAGGAGCATCCCGCAGGAGCATCCTGGCCGGGCCTGGCCTGCAGCCGGCCCTGACCCGCCCCTGCCTCTGCCAGCCAGGGCTGCAGGGTCTGCGAGTG
>NW_020455845.1:42271-51075 GCF_003342845.1 Nothoprocta perdicaria | reverse complement strand
GGGGTCTGCAAGGTCCTTGGGGAACCTGAGGGGTCTGCAATGCCCTTGGGGAACCTGCGGGGTCTGCAAGGCCCTTGGGGAACCTGCGGGGTCTGCAAGGCCCTTGGGGAACCTGCGGGGTCTGCAAGGTCCATAGGGAACCTGCGGGGTCTGCAAGGTCCATAGGAACCTGCAGGGTCTGCAAGGCCCTTGGGGAACCTGAGGGGTCTGCAATGCCCTTGGGGAACCTGCAGGGTCTGCAAGGTCCATAGGAACCTGYGGGGTCTGCAAGGTCCWTGGGGAACCTGTRGGGTCTGCAGAGCCCCCAGKCCTCCATCCTCCCTCGAGAGGCGGCAGCAGCAGCCGGTTCCTCCGCGGCGGCAGCGGCTGCGCAGAGCGCCYGGGCGCCGGATGAAAGCGGGATTGTCCCGCGGCTCCGGACGCCGTCCCAGCCCGTCCCAGCGGCAGGGGTGACACCCGGCAGGAGGGACCCCGGGGGCCGTGGCTCGGGGCCCAGTTCCGCYGCCGCCGCTGCACAAAGCGCCTCTATTTCTGCGCCGCGCTCGCCCGTCGCGTGCCCGGCACAAGGACAGCGCGGGGMCGGGGMCGGGGCCGGCGGCYCGGSCAGCGACTGCCAGGCTGGCGAGGGCATCGGGAGCCAGCGACCAAGGGGGACACGGGCGCCAGGCACCGCCTCGCTGATGGCTGCGTCCCCASCGTGTCCCAGTGTCCCCAGCGTGTCCCAGTGTCCCCAGCGAGTCCCAGTGCTCCCTGCAGCCACCAAGGGGAAACCAGCGCCGGGCACCGCCTCCCCGACAGCACTGTCCCCAGGATGTCCCAGTGTCCCCAGCATGTCCCAGCAAGGGGGACCCCGGCGCCAGGCACTGCCTCACTGCCCACAGCGTCCCCAGCGTGTCCTGGTGTCCCCAGCATGTCCCAGTGAGGGGGACCTTGGTGCCAGGACCACCTCACTGCCCGCCGTGTCCCCAGCGTGTCCTGGTGATCCCAGTGCTCCCGGGGCTCCCTGCAGCCAGCGAGGGGCAGGGCTGGGTGCAGCGGGAGCAGCCCGGAGCAGTGGGGCTCGCACAGAGGTGAGCCTCCTCACTCTGCTCGCTCCCAGCCGGAGCCGGAGCGAGGGGCAAGACCCCAGGGCGGGCCGGGCAGCTCCCCATCCGGCTGCTTTGGAAAGGCCCTGGCAGGAGCTGGGGCGGCCAGCAGAGATCCCCGGGGAGCGGAGCTGTGCCAAAGATCGACCTGCACCTTACAGTAAATCCCTCCCATTTTCCCTCCTCCAAGGGCTGGAGAGGAGCAGCAAGGACGGCAGCGCAGGAGCCCGCGGCCTTGGGCGGGCAGCCCTCGGCGCAGACCCTGTTGCCGCAGTGTCCCGGCTGCCCGGCCTCCTCCCGCAGGGATTTGGTGCTGCRCATTGCCCAAGTTTGCCAGAATTTCCTGCTTGGCCTCCCCAGCAGGGGAGCAGGCAAAGCTGGCGCACGGTCCTCTCAGTGCCCAGCGGAACGGTCTCGGTGGCACYGGGCTGCCCGGGCCAGGGCAGCACCAAGGCCCCTGCTGGGAACGCCGGGCGCCTCAAGGCACCRTCCACGGATGATCCGGAGGCGCCTGGGGAAGGAGCCGCGGGCACGGAAAGGGCTCAGAGCTCGGCCGGCCTCGGCGGCGGCTACAGGGAAACTGGAGAGCTGGGATGGGCTGGGGCGGCGCCAGGACGGAGGCACCGGCGGCGGCGGCGCTGAGGGGATGGGGACGCAGGTGGCACCGCGGGCTGTGCATGGAGCCCCRCAGTGTGGGATGGCAGCACCGTCGGGGACGGGGACACAGGTGGCACCATGGGCCATGCACGGAGCCTTGCAGTGCAGGACGGAGGCACTGGGGGTGACGGGGACGCAGGTGGCACTGCGGGCCATGCACGGAGCCCTGCAGTGTGGGACGGCGGCGCCGAGAGGACGGGGACGCAGGTGGCACCACGGGCCATGGACAGAGCCCTGCAGTGCAGGACAGGGGCACCGGGGGTGATGGGGACGCAGGTGGCACCGCGGGCCATGGACAGAGCCCTGCAGGGAGGGGACGGCGGCGCCGCGGGGACGGGGACAGAGGTGGCACCGTGGGCCATGCACGGAGCCCTGAGGTGCGGGACGATGGTACCGGGGGTGACGGGGACACAGGTGGCACCGTGCGCCATGGACAGAGCCTGTAGGGAGGGGATGGCGGTACTAGGGGATGGGGACAGAGGTGGCACCCTGGGCCATGCACGAAGCCCCGCAGGGAGGGGACAGCGGCACTGGGGACATAGTTGGCACCCTGGGCCATGCACGGAGCCCTGCAGTGCGGGACAGCAGCGCCGGGGGTGCTGCTCCCGTGCCCAGCTCCACAGCGAGGAGACCCCAGGAGAGGCACAAGGGCAGCGGGGCCGCAGGGGACGGGGACTCAGGTGACACCGYGAGGCCGTGTCCGTGCACRGAGCCCTGCGGGAAGAGGACGGCGKCTCCGGCCCYGCTCGGCACCAGCGCCCGGGGGCTTCGCCTCGGGTTGCAGCCCCCGTGGAGGCGCTGACGAGGCCGCAGCTCGGGAGGCAGCGCAAGCCTCCTCGGAGCGCAGCGCACAATGGCCGAGCACCGTGTCTATGCGGGACTGCGTGTCCCAAGGGGCACGTGTGTTCCCAGGGGCTCCACATGTCCACGTGGGCTGCGTGTCCCTGCAGGCCTGCATGTCCCGGGAGTGCCCAGTGTCCCTGCAGGATTGCGTGTCTGCCTCCTGGCCAGGGGCTCCCCTGCTTCCCCCAAGCCGCGTGGAATTCCCATCCTGCTGCTTCCCGGCTCCGGAGCGGGCCACCCTCCTCCTCCCGTTTGCTCCAGGCCGTGCAACATGCAGCGCTGCAACAGGGAACTCACTGCAAGCCATGCAAAAGAAAAGCAGCGCGAGGAGGGCGAGGAGACACCGGCACCTCTCCAGTGGTGACAGCAGCGCCGGGCAGAGCTGGCCGGTGGCTCCTGCAGCCTCCTGCTGCTGTCCCGTTATCCGCAGCACCCGGAGCTGGTGGAACAGCCGGAGAGGGACCCGGAGAGCTCCCGCTGCTGCCCCGTTATCCACAGCACCCGGAGCGGGTGGAACAGCCGGAGAGGGACCCAGGGAGCTCCCGCTGCTGCCCCGTTATCCACAGCACTCAGAGTGGGTGACGCAGCCGGAGAGGGACCCAGGGAGCTCCCGCTGCTGCCCCGTTATCCGCAGCACCCGGAGCGGGTGACACAGCCGGAGAGGGGCCCAGGGAGCTCCTGCTGCTGCCCCGTTATCCACAGCACCCGGAGCGGGTGACACAGCCGGAGAGGGGCCCAGGGAGCTCCTGCTGCTGCCCCGTTATCCACAGCACCTGGAGCGGGTGGAACAGCCGGAGAGGGACCCAGGGAGCTCCCGCTGCTGCCCCGTTATCTGCAGCAGCCGGGGGCTCCTGCAGAGGGACCGTCAGGAGCTGCTTCTGCTGCTCTGCTATCTGCATCACCCAGACCAGGGTGCAGCTGGAGAGGGATCCAGGGAGCTCCCGCTGCTGCCGTGTTATCCACAGCACCCAGAGTGGGTAGCACAGCCGGAAAGGGGCCCACGGGAGCTCCCGCTGCTGCCCCGTTATCCGCAGCACCCGGAGCGGGTGGAACAGCCRGAGAGGGATCCAGGGAGCTCCCGCTGCTGCCCGTTATCCGCAGCACYCGGAGCTGGTGGAACAGCCAGAGAGGGATCCAGGGAGCTCCTGCTGCTGCCCGTTATCTGCAGCACCCAGAGCGGGTGGCGCAGCTGGAGAGGGGCCCAGGGAGCTCCCGCTGCTTCCAACAGGATCCGGAGCGGGAGCATGCGGGGAGGCTCCTTCCAGGAGCATCTGGAATGGGAGCACGCGGGGAGGCTCCTTCCAACAACATCCACAGCGGGAGCACACGGGGAGGCTCCTTCCAGCAGGATCCACAGCGGGAGCACGCGAGGAGGCTCCTTCCAGCTGGATCCGCAGCGGGAGCACGCGAGGAGGCTCCTTCCAGCTGGATCCGCAGCGGGAGCACGCGAGGAGGCTCCTTCCAGCTGGATCTGCAGCGGGAGCACGCGAGGAGGCTCCTTCCAGCTGGATCTGCAGCGGGAGCACGCGAGGAGGCTCCTTCCAGCTGGATCCGCAGCAGGAGCACGCGGGGAGGCTCCTTCCAGCTGGATCCAGAGCGGGAGCACGCGAGGAGGCTCCTTCCAGCGGGATCCGCAGCGGGAGCACGCGGGGAGGCTCCTTCCAGCAGCATTCACAGCGGGAGCACGCGGGGAGGCTCCTTCCAATGGGATCCGCAGTGGGAGCACATGGGGAGGCTCCTTCCAGCAGCACCCGCAGCGGGAGCACACGGGGAGGCTCCTTCCAGCGGGATCCGCAGTGGGAAACGCAGCCCGGTGACCAGGGCTCTCCCGTCCCCCTGTGCAGCAGCTGCTGGCGCAGCCCGCGTGGCCTCGTGCTCCCCTCTGCTGCATCCAAACCCGCCCTGGTGCCCGCTGCAGAGCAGGGAGTCCCCAGGGCCGCAGGAGCTGCGCGAGGCCCTGCAGGAGCAGGACCTGCATGTGTGGGCACGGCCACGCTGTCCCCTGGGTGGGGACGTGTCACTGACAGTGACAGGAGCTGCAGGGGACAGACCAGGGGAGGGCAGATCCGTGTCCATGTGTAGGGAGCCGCACATGGAGCACATGCAGGATTGAGCTGTGCACAGAGCTGCACATGGAGCTGTGCATGGAGTTGCACACGGAGACATGCATGGAGCGGCACATGGAACTGCACACGGAGCTGCACAAGGATCTGTGCATGGAGCTGCACACGGAGCCACGCATGGAGCCACGCACAGATGCACAAGGATCTGTGCATGGAGCTGCACACGGAGCCACGCATGGAGCCACACACAGAGCTGTGCATGGAGCTGCATGTGGAGACATGCATGGAGTGGCCCACGGAACTGTACACGGAGCTGCACAAGGATCTGTGCATGGAGCTGCACATGGAGCCGCGCATGGAGCCACGCACAGATGCACAAGGATCTGTGCATGGAGCTGCACACGGAGCCACGCATGGAGCCACACACAGATGCACAAGGATCTGTGCATGGAGCTGCACATGGAGCCATGCATGGAGCCACGCACAGAGATGCACAAGGATCCTTATCGGGTGCTCGGAGCCGAGGAGCAACCGGGGCCACCTTCCTGCGAGCGATTTCCCTTAGCATTCCCAATGCTCTGGCCCAACAGCCCAACGGGGAACGCGGGAGCCGCAGGTGACACCAACGCGTCCCCGCAGCCCTGCTCCACAGCAAACCCAGCCCACAAAGTCCAACAAACAGTGCCCGAAAGCCATAAACGTGGAAAAGCCCCGGAGAAGGAGGAGCCGGCTCCTTGCCGGCGCAGGACCAAACACGCAGGGCGTCCCGGCCACGGGCAGGGCTGCAGCAGAGCCGTGCRAACACCGGGGAGCCCAACTCCACCAGCACCTTCAGTGTCCAAATACAGCTTGGTTTCCCTTAAAATCTGCTTCAACAKTTACCTTTTTCGTTCCTATTTCCCTCTCGTCTTCCTGCCTCCCTGGGTTGCAGCAGCGGAGGCTGCAGCCCAGGGGCTCCCGGTCACTCTCGCTCATTGACCCTCCCAATAAACACGGTGACCAGAAGGGAACAACGACCCGGTCCACCCAAAACCGCGACCAGCCCCGACGGGGCCGTYGGAACAGGGGGAGCAGGAGAGGGACCCACCGAGACCGAGGGCTGTGGGAGGCTGCTCAGCCACGGAAATGCAACCAGCACGGCTGTAGAAAACTCTGTGTATGTGTGTGTATATATGTATATATATATATATACACACACAAATAAAATCAGGTGTTAGCATCTCTCCAGGAAACTATGCAGATTAGGAAACTCCCTGCATGGGAAAAGCTTTGCAAAACTGTCTTTTAACATAAGCAATTAAAAATCAAAACAGAACAGTTTCATCTTCCACCCTGCTCTTTCTCCACAGGCCGGGTGGCGAAAGTCGACAGTGTCGTCGGATAACGCGAAAATCCATCCTGCTCGGTGGAAAAGGCGGCGGCTGCGGGTTTCCTTGCAGGGTTTTGCGGTGCTGTCAGGGAGGGAGAGGCGGAAAACAGGTTGTGCCGAGAGCAGYGGGGAAGGCGCTGAAGGATTTACGGGACGGCCTCTGCACGGAGACCTCGGGTGCAGCCACACGCAGCGGGGAGAAGAAACACGGAGGTGGCTCAAATGGGTGCAGACCTCCCATAAAAGGGAKCATTCAAAACAAAATGCAGGCCGGGCTTTCACCTTAACAACCCGCTCCCAGCCTTAGACTTCACAAAAGGCTCGGATTTTATTACGCTGTAAAACACCCAACCTGCAAGTGAGAATCTGCATCCAACCTCTGAGTCACTGGAAACAAAGAATTGCAAAACAGGCTCCAAAACTGAGCTGCTAAGAATAAACCCCTTTGCAGAAAGCCAGATCAGCTGCCTGCCAGGCTTGCCAGCCCTTGCAGTGGCAAGGCACTGGATTCCTGCATTCCCGTGCTTCCCGGGCTGTAGGGACAACYTGTGCCCTTATATCCACCACGAGCAGCCGCAGGAGCCGCCGAGGGAAGCGCTTTCCTGCCCGGCACGCGGGGACGGAGCCAGCGCCGAGGATGCAACCGACGCCTTCCCCTGCATGTAACAGCACCGGGGCACCGGCCGCTGCCCCTGCGTRTGCAATATCCCTATCTACACGGAGAGATATCTCATATTTTATATATAATAGCAATATGCATATACAGGCGAGCAYGGCGCCTGCATCCCACGCGGGCTCGACCGTTGTGCCCAAAGCAAGGCCAAGCAAATAGGTAATTTTAACAAGCCAGCGGGATAGCGAGGCAAAATCCCTATYGGTAAAAATGCTTGACGTGCTTATGCAGATTAGCATTTCTGTAGACGGAATGGCGCGTTCATCCCGAGCTATTAGGGAATAATGCATGGAGGGATGAGGGAACAGTGCGTTTTCGGCCCGGGATGTAACGGAAGCGTCTACGAGCGCCCAGTGAAGCAGCTCCTTGCACAAACCCCCTTGGCCGGCGCTTGCAGGCTGAGGCGGTGCCACCACCAGCAGGTCCCCAGCCCCAGCCCRCACATCTCATGTTGCTGCTCGAGCCGCTCTGCTTGGGGCCCTCAGCGGGACACGGAGCTGGGTGCAGAGCGGGCAGCGCCTCCCCGCTCTAAACTGCATGTAGGCCTGGCAGCACCGCCACACTCTGCACCGTGTACGGGCCTGGCAGCACCGCCACGCTCTGCACCGTGCATGGGCCTGGCAGTGCTGCCTGCCTCTGTACCGTGCATGAACCTGGCAGAACCACCACATTCTGCACCGTGCATGGACGTAGCAGCACTGCAATGCTCTACACCGTGCATGGGCCTGGCAGCACCGCAATGCTCTGCACCGTGCATGGGCCTGGCAGCACCGCCACGCTCTGCACCGTGCATGCGCCTGGCAGCACCGCAATGCTCTGCACCGTGCATGGGCCTGGCAGCACCGCCACGCTCTGCACCGTGCATGCGCCTGGCAGCACCGCCACGCTCTGCACCATGCGTGGACCTGGCAGCACCGCAATGCTCTGCACCGTGCATGGGCCTGGCAGCACTGTGACACTCTGCACTGTGCATGGACCTGGAAGCACCACCAGGGCCTGGCAGCACCGCCACGTTCTGCACTGTGCATGGGCCTGGCAGCACCGCCACGCTCTGCACCGTGCATGCGCCTGGCAGCACCGCCACGCTCTGCACCGTGCATGCGCCTGGCAGCACCGCCACGCTCTGCACCGTGCATGGGCCTGGCAGCACCGCAATACTCTGCACCGTGCATGGGCCTGGCAGCACCGCCACACTCTGCACCGTGCATGAACCTGGCAGCACTGCAATGCTCTGCACTGTGCATGCGCCTGGCAGCACCGCCACGCTCTGCACCGTGCATGGGCCTGGCAGCACTGTGACACTCTGCACTGTGCATGGACCTGGCAGCACCGCCATGCTCTGCACTGTGCATGGACCTGGCAGCACCACCAGGGCCTGGCAGCACCACCACGCTCTGCACTGCGCGCGGGCCTGGCAGCTCCTGCAGCTCCTGCTTTGCAAAGGACGCAATATCTGCGGCCCTGTAACTCACTCCTGCAATGCCCGGCCGCATCACAAACCACCGAGACGCCGCAGCTCTCCCTTCTGCCGTCCTGCTGCGCCTGGGAAAGGCCGTCCCTGTCCCGAGCAGCCATCTGCTGCGACGGACACCGCGGCAGTCAACAGTTAGTGACATTCCCATGCAAATGTTTGCTAAGTGCTGAGTGGCACCTATTGATTTCATCTTCCCCACATCCCGCCCCGGGGGACAAACCTCAGCGGGGCCGGGTCCCACCAGAAATGCCATTCCAGTAAACTCCCTCGTCAAAAATAGATGTAAAAACAGGCATTTTCAGAAGTCACAATTAGGTCAAAATACAGCGTGACTATTCCAACAAGGAATGACCTCCAAAGGACAGCCGGTGGCTCRGGCTCCCTGGCAGGTCCAAGATCAAGAACTGTATGAAAATACAAATTGTGGCTGCAGATGAAACACCGCGGGCCTCGGCCAGCCCCTCTGCACCCGGCGTCAGCACCGGGGGCGCGGGATCCGGCGCTGCTGCGCACCCAGTGCCGGGCAAGGGCCAACGTGGGATTCCCACGGGATTCCCGAGGGCCAACATGGGATTCCCACGGGATTCGTGAGGGTGCTGCCAAGGCGGGAGGTCGGGGATCAGGGCTGCCCCTTGGGAGC
>NW_020455845.1:38026-40610 GCF_003342845.1 Nothoprocta perdicaria | reverse complement strand
TGCCGCTCGCCCCGCGTCCCCCTCGGCCCGCCCGGCGCCCCCAGGCCCTTCCCTGATCTCCCCCAGGGCTCCCCCGCTGCTCCCTTCCCCGCAGAGCCGCGGGGCTCCCGCCCGGCCCGGGCCCCGGCTCCCAGGAACCCGACGCCAAGCAAAAAGTCTTCCAGATGTTTTCGTTTCTTTGGAAAGTTTCTGGCTCCCGCTCAATGTTTTTCTTTCCCTGCGGTCACTCTGGTTTCCTTCAGTGTTTGTTATTTGTTCCCTCCTGGTCGCACGGGAGCCCTGGCGCCTGCGTTCTGCTCTGGGAGCTGTTCCTCCCTCCAGCCCACGGCCCTTTTTAGCTTTCCCGGGGGGGCTGGAGCGAGGCGCGCTGCGGAAGGGGCCGCTGCCGGYGTGGGCTGCGTGTCCTGGTCCCGCTCGGGCCCTGCAAGGGAGCAGCAGCTGCTGCTGCTGCAGGGACGCAGCGTGAGCTGCAGCGGGGATCCCCGTGGCTGCTGCGCCGCAGGCCTTGCCGCAGCCCCCCACGGACTCTGTTCCCTCTTCCCACCTCCCGACGGGGGCCAGTGCTGCCCGGGGGGCTCCTGCGGGGCCCGACGGCCCGTTGGAGCAGGCGTCGAGCAGCGAAAGCTCCGCGCAAACACGGCGAGTGGAACGCAGGCGGGAAGCGGGTCCTGCCAACAGCTRGTCAGAGGTGAAAAACAAGGGCAGCAAAACCCAGGATCCTGCTAAAAAGCCACAAAAGGCAAGAAGCTGAGCAGAAGACACCTAGAAYCAACAGGCGATGAGACGTGGACTTGCAGGAGAGGGCCCAGGGAAGGAAGGGACGAGAGCACCTGATGTACGAGGAGAGGTTGAGTCCAGCCTGGAGAAGAAAAGGCTCCAGGGGGACCTTATCCATGTGTGTAAAAAGGGAGGCTGTAAATGTGCATAAATATATATCCATGTGCTAAAATATATCCATGTGTATAAAAAGGGAGGGCCTCAGAGGCAGCTCCTCCACAGTGGTGCCCAGGGACAGGCTGAGGGACAATGGGCACAGACAGAAACRCAGGAATTTCCACGTGGACACGGGAAACGGGTGTTTGCTGTGAGGTCGAGCCTGGACAGGGATGGAGTYGCCATCCTTGGAGATCCTCAGAACRCGATGGGACCCGGTCCTGGCCAGGCTGCTCTAGGTGATCCCTCCGGAGCAGGARGTGGGAGCGGACAATCTCCCTGTGCCGTGGGTGCCAAGGAGAAAGCAGCCAGCGACCGCTCATCGTTCACACYGACCAGAGCCAGGGGCAGCACCCACAGCCCAGCGCTTCCAAACACAGCAACGGGAGTCATTTTTTACTCCGGTTTCCTAGGTGAAAGTTTCGGGAGGGGAAACGCTGCGGAATTCATTACCAGAACATGTTGGCGGGGGCAGAAAGGAAGAGCGGGCTCTAAAAGCCATTAGGCAGATTTGTGGGAGCAGGATTGATTGAGAGCTATTAGACGCAAGGAGGCAGCGGCAGCCTCGGGCTCTGCAGGGCTCCGAGCTGCAGAGCAGCAGCAGCCGCGAGGCCGTAGAGCACAAACCCTGCGCGGCCCCTGCTCCGGTTCCATGGGCTGGGATCTTGGGATCCGCCTCCGGCGCCACGCAGGACTAGGATGCGGGGAGACGCGGGACTCGGGACTTCCCTCCTGCTCTTCCAGGTCTCTCCTGGGGAGGTGGCGCCCCATCCACAACAGAGCAAACCTCTTATTTTCCTTCCAACTTATTTTTTTTTCCTCACTGGACAATGCATTGTAGGATATAATCTTCTTTCTCGGTTCGTTTGCAGGACCACGAGGTGCCCTAACGCTTGGTGGGCTGCACAGAGCCCGTGCCGTGGCCTGTCCTGCTGATCCCCCGGCGGATCCTGCGCGGTCCCAGTTTATCCCAGCACCACGCGCAGCCCCCGGCCGGTCCGTGGCACTGCGCTGGCCCCTCGTGCTTCCCCGTGCGGCGGGTGCCGCGGGCCGGTGCTGCTGCATGCAGGCGTGTGTGCAGCCGCAGCACGGAGGCGGTGGCGTGTTCGCGCTGCAGCAAACATGCAGCCGGGCGCTWTCCTCCTCTGCAGCTTTATCCCCTTGGAGGCTGCAGGAGACCCCGGGCGCCGCTGCAGCCAGGGCCCTGGCTGAACCGCTCCGACATCCAGGAGCTGCGACAGGCTCTGGAAGCGGCGCTACGGAGCGGCAGGGCGAGGGCTCCGTCCCGCAGCGTTTATTTGCRTTTATTCGGTGCAGGACGGACCGAGTTTTGAGGGTCTTTGCATGCAGCAAAGCCGGCCCTGCAGCAGCCCAGCCTTTCTGCAGGGCCTCCCAGGTCGCTGCGCTTCGGCACCCGTGCAGCGGGTGCAAGGTCCCACTGCAGCTGCATGGACCCCTCTGCAGCCACATGCACCCCACTGCAGCTGCATGGAGCCAGCTGCAGCTGCATGCACCCCACTGCAGCCGCAYGGACCCTGCTGCAGCMGCATGGACCCCTCTGCAGCTGCACGGACCCCGCTGCAGCCACATGGAGCCCGCTGCAGCCGCATGGACCGTGCTGCAGCCGCAAGGCGCCTGCTGCAGCTGCATG
>NW_020455845.1:33117-36592 GCF_003342845.1 Nothoprocta perdicaria | reverse complement strand
GGGCACCCTGGTGCCGCGTGGGGGCAGCACTGTGGGTGCTCCGTGCTGCAGGACCCGGGCCCTCCTGGAGCGGCAGGAGCGGGGACACGGACGGTGCTGGGGACCTGGACGGTACCAGGGACCCGGATGGTACCAGGGACCCGGATGGTACTGGGGACCTGGATGGTGCTGGGGACCTGGATGGTGCTGGGGACCTGGACAGTGCCGAAGACCTGGACGGTACCAGGGACCAGATGGTATTGGGGACCCCAGTGCTGGGGACCCAGATGGTACCAGGGACCCGGATGGTACTGGGGACCCGGGGTACCGGGGACTCGGTACTGGGAACCCAGATGGTGCCAGGGACCCCGACAGTGCTGGGGACCCGGATGGTACCAGGAACCTAGGCGGTACCAGGGACCCAGATGGTATTGGGGACCCAGACAGTGCTGGGGACCTGGATGGCGCTGAGGACCTGGACGGTACCAGGAACCCATATGGTGCCAGGGACCTGGACGGTGCTGGGGACCCAGATGGTACCGGGGACCTGGATGGTGCTGGGGACCCAGACGGTACCAGGACTCCCTCCGGTGCTCCACATGGGGCCGGGCGCTGCTCCCCATCCCCATGGGCCCCAGCACCACCTCAGTCCCCTGCGCCTGGCCACCCATGGGTGCTGCCTCCCCAGCCCGGCCTGGGCTTCCGTGGGTCGCAGCTGGATCCCGCAGGTCCCTCCCAGCTCCGCTGCTCCGGGACATGGAGCCTCCCGGGCTCAAGGAAGACTTTGCTCCACAGGCACGTGGGCGACAGCGCCCTGTCCCTGCCCTCTATCCCTGTGCCCTGTCCCTGCACCCTGTCCCTGCACCGTGTCCCTGCATTGTGTCCCTGCACCCTGTCCCTGCATCACGTCCCCGCTCTTTGTCCCTGCACCCTGTACTGCGCCCTGGCCCTGCCCTCTGTCCCTGCACCGTATCCCTGTGCCAAGTCGCTGCACCCTGTCCTCACACCCTGTCCCTGTACCATGTCCCTGTCCCTGTGCCATGTCCCTCCCCTCTATTCCCACACCCTGTCCCTGCACTGCGTCCCTGCATTGGGTCCCTGCACCCTGTCCCTGTGCCCTGTCCCCCATCCCTGCACCCTGTCCCTGCACTGCGTCCCTGCATTGGGTCCCTGCACCCTGTCCCTGTGCCCTGTCCCCCATCCCTGCACCCTGTCCCTGCACTGCGTCCCTGCATTGGGTCCCTGCACCCTGTCCGTCATCCCTGCGCCCTGTCCCTRCTCCCTGTCCCTGYRCCCTGTCCCTGTCCCCCATCCCTGCRCCCTGTCCTTGTCCCCCATCCCTGCGCCCTATCCCTGCGCCCTGTCCCTGCTCCCTGTCCCTGCGCCCTATCCCTGTCCCCCATCCCTGCACCCTGTCCTTGCACCCTATCCCTGCTCCCTGTCCCTGGTCCCCGCACTGTGTCCCTGCACCCTGTCCCTGTCCCCCATCCCTGCACCCTGTCCTTGTCCCCCATCCCTGCGCCCTATCCCTGCGCCCTGTCCCTACTCCCTGTCCCTGTGCCCTGTCCTTGTCCCCCATCCCTGCGCCCTGTCCCTGCTCCCTGTGCCCTGTCCCCCATCCCTGCGCCCTGTCCTTGTCCCCCATCCCTGCGCCCTGTCCCTATTCCCTGTCCCTGCTCCCTGTCCCTGTGCCCTGTCCCTGTYCCCCATCCCTGCGCCTTGTCCCTGCACCCTGTCCCCACACTGTGTCCCTGCTCCCTGTCCCTGCRCCCATTCCCGCAGCCAGCCCGGAGYTCGGGGACCAGGAGGGCCCGGGGCACCCGCTGCAGTTTGGGGACCCAAGGGGTGGCAGCAGGACGGGGAGCAGGTAAGCGCAGCCCGACGCAAGGCTGGGCGAGCCCCGCTCCGGCAGCCCCGCCTGGCCTTCCTTAGCAGGACCAGATAAGTGGAAGATTAAGCRAGGCTTTCCTTTTAACAGCGTCTTCTGTTCCTTTTATCCATTTGAGATGAAAACCTCMCTCAGGAGAAACCCCAGACCTCCAGCCCGGCTTAAAGTTAGGGCAGCCACCCTGGAGCTTTGCTGCCCAAATCCCATCACTGTTGTCCTGAGGGAAACCCAAGGGGAATGTGGGCTGTCCGAATCCCGTCACTGTTCTGAGGGGAACGTGGGCAGGAGATCCCGTGGATCGCAGGAGTCTGGGGAAAAACCAAGGGATTTCTGTCCCCTGCTGCGGCGCTCGGGACGCCCGTGTCCCGTGTGGCACCGCAGGGCACTGGAGGCTCCCGGTGCCAGCCCCAAGCCTGGCCAGGAGCCCAATTCATTTGTTGTTGTTATCAATGACCTTGCGGCAAAACCCGGGCGCGTGTCCGCGGGCGCGGAGCGGGGAGGTCGGGACACGGGAGGCGGGAGCTGGAGCCGCTTTCGGGAGCTGTGGGTGACACTGGGGGCTGGACCAGTAGGCGCGGGGGGAAGGTGGATGGTGCCAAAGGCGAAGCCGTCGGCGCCTGCACCGGCCGTAGCGCAGGAGCCTCCGGTTTGGGAGCGATGGAAGAGAGACCCGCGCGGGTGGCGAGGCGGGAGGGCGGCTCCACGTAACGCGGCCACGCGGGGCTGACGCATTCCCGACCTTGGGATGCATTTCCAGGGAGGGCAGACGGTGACCGGGCTGCTGAATGGACGTGGTTGGCTGGATCCCCTCGGATCGGGACATGGCCAATGGATCCCTGCAGATCAGGATACGGTCAATGGATCCCCACGTGTCAGGACATGGCCAATGGATCCTTATGGGTCAGGACATGATTGGCTGGATCCCCTCGGATTGGGATACAGCCAATGGATCCCCGCGGATCAGGACATGGTTAATGGATCCCTGCAGATCAGGATACGGTCAATGGATCCCTGCGGATCAGGACATGGTCAATGGATCCCCACATGTCAGGGCATGGCCAATGGATCCTTATGGGTCAGGACATGGTTGGCTGGATCCCCTCGGATTGGGACACAGCCAATGGATCCCCGCGGATCAGGACATGGTTAATGGATCCCCACATGTCAGGACATGGCCAATGGATCCTTATGGGTCAGGACATGGTTGGCTAGATCCCCTCGGATCGGGATATGGCCAACGGATCCCTGCAGATCAGGACATGGCCAATGGATCCTTGTGGGTCAGGACATGGTTAATGGATCTCTGTGGGTCAGGACATGGTTGGCTGAATCACCTCGGATTGGGAAACGGCTAATGGATCCCCATGTGTCAGGACATGGTTAATGGATCCCAAAGGGTCAAGACATGGTTGCCTGGATCCCTGCCGGTCAGGACATGATTAATGGACCCCTTGGGTCAGGAAATGGCTAATAGATCCCATCGGATCAGGACATGGTTAATGGATCCCTGCAGGTCAGGACATGGTTGGGTGGATCACCTTGGGTCAGGACAGGGTTAATGGATCCCCACGGGTCAGGACACAGTTGTTGGATTCCCTGCAGTTCAGG
>NW_020455845.1:30610-31517 GCF_003342845.1 Nothoprocta perdicaria | reverse complement strand
GCGCCCCGTCCCGGCGCTGCCCGCGGCCAAGATGGCGCCGCGCGCGAAGGGCGCCCCGGGCCCGCCCCGCGGGGAGGGGAAAGGGGCGGGGCCACGTCTCGGGGGCGGGGCTGGGAGGTGGTAGTCCCACCCCTAGACCCGCCCCTCGCACTAGCCCCGCCCCCATCGGCGAGTGGCGGGAGCCGCGGGCACGCGCGGGCGAACGGACACGTGCACGGACACCCGGACACCCGGACACACACATGGACACAGACACGTGCACGGACACATGGACACTCACACGGACACACGGACACACGGACACACGGACACACACATGGACACATGGACACGTGCACGGACACACAGACACACACATGGACACACGGACACACGGACATGTGCATGGACACACACATGGACACACGGACACGTGCACGGACACATGGACACTCACACGGACACACGGACACACACATGGACACATGGACACACGGACTTGTGCATGGACACACACATGGACACACGGACACATACATGGATGGACACATGGACACACACACAGACACATGGACACACAGACACATGCATAGACACATGGACACAGAAATGGACACACGGACACACACCCAGACACATGGACATGTGCACGGATACACACATGGACACACGGACACATGGACACACACACAGACACACGGACATGTGCACAGATACACACATRGACACACGGACACACACACGGACATATGGACATGTGCACGGATACACACAGGGACACATGGACACACAGACACACACACGAACACATGGACACCCACATGGACACACGGATGTGTGCACGGACCCATGAACACACAAATGGACACACAGACACACACACCTGGACACACGGACGTGTGCACAGATACACAGATGGACACACACA
>NW_020455845.1:23930-26170 GCF_003342845.1 Nothoprocta perdicaria | reverse complement strand
GTTCCTCTTTGGGAGAATGGCCATCCTTGTCTTCTGCTGCTCTCCCCGTGTCCTTGCTGGAAGTCTTCACGGTAACTTTCATTTTCCTGCTTGTAGACTCTTTCTTTCTAATGAGGGTGCTGACAACAACCACTAGCTCCTCCAAGGTCAGTGTCCCATCACGATACCGCTCCAGGAGCTCCTGCCTCTTCTCCTCAGGGATGTACCTGGAGTGCAGTAGGTCCCACACAGAGACCCGGTGTCCGYGAAACTCCCCCACGTCCATGTCAACCGTTGTGGTTTTCAGGGATCTTTCCCATGACTCTTCTTTGGGAGAATGGCCATCCTTGYCTTCTGCTKCTCTCCCCGTGTCCTTRCTGGRAGTCTTCACAGTGACTTCCATCTTCCTGCTTGTAGAGTCTTTCTTTCTGATGACAGTGGTGACCACAGTTACCATCTGCTCCAGGGTTAATACCCTGCTTCGATAGAGCTCCAGAAGCTGCTCCCTGTTCTCCTCAGGGATGTACCTGGAGTGGAGCAGGTCCCACACAGAGACCTGCCCGCCCTGGAATTCACCAACTGGCAGATCCATGGTGGTGGCCTTTAAGACGTTATCTAGTTCTGGATCCTCTGTTGAAAGGGTATCTCCATTTTCCTCTACCCGTATCGCCTCCTTGTGCGGACCTCTGGCATTGGCTAAAAGCTCTGAATTTGCAGCTTCTGCTCGCTTCATGATGGTGGTGACCACAGCAGCCACCTGCTCGGCTGTCAGCATCCCTGCTCTGTAGAGCCCCAGCAGCTCCTGCCGCTGCCCTTGAGGGATGCGTTTGGAGAAGAGCAGGTCCAACAGGGAGACCTTTTTCCCCTTGAGCTCACCAACGTCCACGCAGATGACCGCAGACTTCAGGGACTTCTTCAAGCAATGCTCCTGGGGRTCCTCGGCCGCCTGCAGCTCCACCTCGTTGCCGGGCGTTGCTGAACTGAGACCCCCGTTTCCCATTTCGGCGCTGGTGCTCGCTGTGGTGGGGACGATCTCTGGAGCCGTCGTGGTTCTCACCTCATGTGTCCTCGGGGCTGCTTCTCTCCAGGGCTCTCTGTGCTTGMGGCCCTTGGTCACGGAGCTCCTGTCCACGAGCTGCAGCATGAGCAGCCCCGTGTCCGCGTCGGGCACGCAGCGGCGCAGGAGCTGCGTGTAAGTGAGGTTCTCATGCGTGTTGGGGTCGAAGCAACTCCTCGCTTGATTCTTGGGGYTGGAGAGGAACTGGCTCGTCTCCCRGTCRAGGTAGCCGCGCTCGTGGGCCACGTCCACGGGGATGCGGTGGCCGTGCACGGGGTCGATGATGCCGCCGGTGGCAACCTGCGCCTCGAGCAGGCGGATGGCGTGCGCTTTCACTATGACCTCCTTCTCCATGGCCTGGAAGAGGGAGACCTTGTGCCCGGTGCACGGGTCCGTGTACCCCGTCACCGCTCCCTCCGCCGACAGCAGCTTCGTGTAGAAATCCCTGCCRATGAGCCCGGCGCTCAGGGCCTCTTCCACCGACAACGTCTCGCTGCTCTCAGGGTCGGTGAGGAGCCCTGAGGCCGCCTGGACCTCCAGCAGCACCAGGGCCGTGCCCGGCGTCAGGACCCCCCTCAGCATGGCATCGTAGATGCTCATCTTCTTGTTCTTGGTCTGCACGAAGACCCCAGCTATGAAGCTACTCGCTCCCCGGCCCGTCTGCTTGTGCCCGCCRGCAGCCGTGTCCCTCCCCATGCTGCTGGTCTGTAGGTGCTCACTCATGCTCTGCAACGTCCCTGGAGATGCCTCCTTACAGTGGGGGCAGCGTGCTTGCCTGCAAGGAGAGAAACAAAAACGTGGTGGAATTCAGGTATTTTCATGCTGTAAGGACAGCATCTCGCTGGTTGTGGTAGCAAGGGTCCAGAGGGAAGCTGGGAGGGGGCTCTGGGCATTCTGCTGTCCACCTCTCCCAGTAGGAATGGTAGGGCCAAGAGTGCTCAAAATTCAACCCTTTGAAGAGCAGATGAGGGCTCTMCAGAAGCAGCAGCGTGAGCCTGGCCAGGGCATTTGCTCGGTCTCCACTGTGCATGTYTCTGCATGGCCACATGTCCCCTGCACAGAGACCTGCAGCTCGTGGGTGGGAGCTTGGTGCCTCTCCACGAGTGATCATAGAACCATAGAATCACAGAATCCCAGAATGCGCAAGGTTGGAAGGGACCTCAGAGGTCATCTAGTCCAACCCCCCTGCACACGCAGGGTCACC
>NW_020455845.1:8833-23110 GCF_003342845.1 Nothoprocta perdicaria | reverse complement strand
GGAGCTGCTCCCCAGCAGGTCACCCCTGATCTGTGCTGGTGCCACAGGTTATTCCTGCCCAGGGCAGGACCCTGCACTTGTCCTTGTTGAACCTCATGAGGTTGCTCTGCCCAACTCTCCAGCCTGTCCAGGTCCCTCTGGACGGCAGCCCAGCCCGCTGCGCTATCAGCTACGCCTTACAGGTTGGCATCATCAGCAGACGTGCTGAGAGGGCACTCCGTCCCTTCATGTAGGTCATTGATGAGGAAAGAGAGCACGACTGGATCAAGGAYTGGCCCTTGGGGCACACCACCAGCTACAGGCCTTCAACCGGACTCAGTGTCACTGATACCACCCTCTGAGCTCTGCCATCCAGCCGGTGCTCAGTGCACCTCACCATCCAAAAGCATCACCGAGAAGCACCAGCACCGGTGGCACAGGTGACCTGGATCCTCCTGAGCCCTCCAAGGAGCTGCCTGGTCTCCCAGGGACCGACCCTGCCTTGAAGCTCTGACCTGCTGCGTGTTCCCTGGTGACACAACCTGGCACTGCTTGTCTCCCTGTCCCCTCAGCCCTTGGGCTGCTTGGGCTGGTGGCCCTTCAGCAGGYTGAGGTCTTGCCCTGGAGCTGCAAYGAGCTTCACAATCCCGCTCTGCATGGGCAGGAGATGGGGCCATGGGGACAGTGTCCATGGCAGACYGAAGCTGCTGAGATCCACATGCCGCAGTGGATCAGAGCCGCAGAGAGCTTCCCAAGGCCGTGTCTCTGCTGTGGATGAGTGYGCCTGGTCTCCTTCCATCCTGCTGCATTCTGCTGTCCTCCAAAGCAGCGGGTTGCTGCCTCCTGGTGTCATCCCTGGCCCACACCAACACCGGAACCGCGTGTGGGGATTTTCTGGAAGAAAGGTGGTTGTCCCAGGCCAAAAGGCACCGCAGGGACTATTCTGACCGGCCTGAGGACAAGGGTGGGCTCAACGTGAGGTTTTGTCCCACTGGGTGCACAAGCTGCCACCGGTCTGGGCTGTTTTCCCTGGATATGCAGGAGAGATGCTCCAGAAATAGGATGGTRGGGAGGGATCTGCCTCTGGTTGGACCGTCTGGGCTTCCCGCGCTGGAATCGCCTCTGGTCTCTTCTCCAAGGGCCACCACGGCCCACGGATCTGTTAGTCCACCCCCGCAAGCCYAGCTTTGGCGCTGGCCTGCCCGCATCCTGCAGCACCTGTGACTCAATCCCACCGTGTGGGGAACGTGTTTCCCCAGGGTCAAGACCCAGCGCCGGTGCTGGGGGAACAGCGGGGATAAACCATTGCTGGTGGAGCTGAAACGACAGATAAGCAGATATCTCTAGAAACTGCGGGGTGGCACCAGGCTGGGAGCGGGTATCTTGGGACCTCGCTGCGAGCAGCTGCTTGCGGTTGGTCTCTTCTAGTGCTTTGTAATTAGTGTGGTTGGTTTTGGTCGGTGCAATGGGTGCCCTTGGCCATGAAGATGCAGCACTGTTGGCCAATATGCCCATTTTCTTGTCCAAAACGCTGTAAGGGAACCGGCGGTGGCCAAGCAGAGTCGCATCAAAGGTCTCTGAAGGCCCCTTCTTGCTTCCTTCTTCAGCTCTAAGTGGACACCAGGGGAAGGGTGAAGAATGGGGAAATGTCCATACTATGTCCCCTGCTCCTAGGTCAACATCCAGCTCTTTTCGGCTCAGTGGATGTCCTGGGCTGGGCACTTTTTGCACCCATTTGCACCCATTTTTGCACCCATTGAGGGGTCTCTCCCGTGCAGTCACCCAGTCTCTTGGGGAACTCTTTGACCTTCCACAGCATCCCTTGGCCATGAGCCCACGGTCTTGTCAGAAGAGACAAACGAGAAGCTCTTCCTTGGGAACACCCACCTTGCACAAAGCCGCAGTGACTGACGTTAATGATATGCTTAACTCGTTAATAAACAAGGTCACAGCTTAGCTCTGCGGCTGTTGACCTAACTGGTCCGGGCGTCTGAGTCACCGCTTTGATCCATTTCAACGTGGGGTTGGTGCGTGTGGATGGGTCGGGTGGGGGAGAGGCCCGTCCATCCATCCCATGACCACAGCCCTGTCCATCCCATGACCACAACCCCATCCATCCTGCGGCCTCAACCCTGCCTGTCCTGTGGCCTCAGGGCCCGTCCATCCTGTAGCTGCAGCCAGTCTGTCCTGTGGCCTCAGGGCCATCTGTCCCGCAGCCTCAGCCCTGTCCATCCCGCAGCCTCAGCCCTGCCTGTCCTGTGGCCTCAGGGCCCGTCCCTTGTGTAGCTGCAGCCAGTCTGTCCTGTGGCCTCAGCCCCGTCCATCCCGCATCCTCAGCCCTCTCCATCCCGTATCCTCAGCCCCGTCCATCCCGCAGCCTCAGCCCCGTCCATCCCACATCCTCAGCCCCATCCATCCCGTATCCTCAGCCCCATCCATCCGGCAGCCTCAGCCCCGTCCATCCCATAGCCTCCCACCAATCCCGCATCCTCAGCCCCGTCCATCCCACAACCCTGTCCCCAGAGGATTTTTCTCCACCCTCCTCTGCTGCAGCAGAGCCAGGCTCCGGTGCCACCTCTGCCACGGGCTCGGGTGGCGCTGGTCGGGGTGACGCAAAGCGCCGCGCTACCCCCGGAGCGGGCGGCACTGCTGTAGGACGAGGCCCGCCGTGCCAACACCCTGCGCACGGGGACATTGCACAACCGGCATCTGTCACCGGCTGCTCTCTTATCATGCCAGCCGGGCGGGTGGGCGCTTGAGGAGCGGGGGCTGCCCCTGTCACTCCTGCTCATTCCCCTGAGGATGGAGCCGGTCGTGCCGCCCCCGTCCCCCCTGGTCTCGGTGCTCTGTGGTGTCCCCGCCGCTCTGTTTGTCCATCCTGCTCATTCCCCTGAGGATGGAGCCGGTCGTGCCGCCCCCGTCCCCCCTGGTCTCGGTGCTCTGCGGTGTCCCCGCCGCTCTGTCTGTCACTCCTGCTCATTCCCCTGAGGATGGAGCCGGTCGTGCCGCCCCCGTCCCCCCTGGTCTCGGTGCTCTCTCGTGTCCCCACCGCTCTGTCTGTCACTCCCGCTCAATTCCCCTGATGATGGAGCCGGTCGTGCCACCCGTTTCCCCCCTGGTCTCGGTGCTCTCTCGTGTCCCCGCCGCTCTGTCCTACCTGCACTGGCGGCTCCTGGCTGCTGCTGCCGCCGCCGCCTCGCACACAGGTTGGGCGGCCAGGGCAGCTGCTCCATTTAAATCCTTCCCTTCCCCGCCCTGGGGCCAACTCCAGGGCCCTGCCCTGTGCCCGGCTGCCTCCAATGGGGCCCGTCCTGCGCTGCTGCCAGGGCCACCCCTCGCCTCATCCCCATCCCCTCGTCCCCAACCTCTCATCCCCATCCCCTGTCCCCATCCCCATCCCCTCACCTCCTCCCCATCTCCTCATCTTCATCCCCATCCCCTCATCCCCATCCCCTCATCCCCCATCCCCTTGCCTCATCCCCATCCCCTCGTGCCCAACCTCTCATCCCCATCCACTTGTCCCCATCCCCTCGCCTCCTCCCCATCTCCTCATCTTCATCCCCATCCCCTCATCCCCCATCCCCTCATCCCCCATCCCCTTGCCTCATCCCCATCCCCTCATCCTCATCTCTTCATCCCCAACCTCTCATCTCCATCCCCTCACCTTGTCCCCATCTCCTCGCCTCATCCCCATCCCCTCATCCCCAAACTCTCATTCCCCAAACCCCTCGTCTTCATCCCCATCCTCTCATCCCCATCCTCTCACCTTATCGCCATTCCCTCGCTTCCTCCCCATCCCCTCCTCCCCATCCCCTCATCTTCATCCCCATCCCCCATCCCCATCCCCTCACCCCCAACTCCTCGCCTTGTCCCCATCCCCTCACCTCATCCCTCACCTTGCCCCAATCCCCTCGCCTTGTCCCAATCCACTTGTCCCCATCCCCTCGTCCCCATCCTCTTCCTTTGTCCCCATCYCCTCACCTTGTCCTCACCCCCTCATCCCTGTCCTCAACCCCTTGTCCTCATCCGCTTGCCACATTCCCAACCCCTCACCTCATCCCGACCCCCTCACCTCATGCCATCCCCTTGCCTTGTCTCCATCCACTCATCCCCATCCCCTCATSCTCAACCTCTCATCCCTCACCTCATCCCCATCCCCTCGCCCCGTCCTCATCCCCTCGTCTCTATCCTCTCATCCCCATCCCCTCTCCCCATCGCCTCCCCTCACCTCATCCTCATCCTTTTACCTCCTGCCTTGCAGGACCCTGCCGTGTCTTGTGTGGGGCAGCCCCACTCCAGCTGTCTGCATTTGGGACCTCTCCAGCAGAGCCAAGAGGGAATGTCCTTGCTTGAGCAGGGGTCAGACTAGATGATCTCCAAAGGTGCCTTTCCTGTTGTCCCTGAGGGTCACGCACATGTTCTTTGCCGCAGGTCTCCTCTGCTGCTCTCCCCATCCTGGGCACAAACCTGCCCCGTGCTGCTGCTCAAGTGCAGGGGAAGAGCCTGGTGCTCTGCAGGGCAGCCCCTGCAYGGTGCGGGGCTCTCCCTGCTGCGCTGCACCCCTCATCACTGGACATCCCATGGAGCTGGGCTGGTGAAGGTGCCTTTGTGCTGGCCGAGCCTCGCGGCAGGGGCAGGAGCCGTGGCTGCCCTCAAAGGGCTGCTCTCTGTGCAGGACTCCTGCGCGTGGGTAGGACGGACCAGGTCCCGCGAGGCCAGCGCCGGGGCGGGCAGAGCTCTGCTTTGGCACGGGTTTGGCTTTGGATGGATCGTTTTGGTGCGCAAGGACTCGCGCATGCACTCGAGGTGCCTGTGTGCACGTGGGACACGGTGTGCSCCCACGCGAGCTGCACGCGGCGCGTGCGACTGCGTGCGCTTGCATCACCCTGTGCACGTGTCTGCATGACCCCGTGCATGTGTCTGCATGACCCCATGCACGTGCATGCAAGGCGCTGCATGCRCCCGTGCGCAGCCCGTGGTGCAGCCGCGCGCCCTGGGAGCGCCTGCGTGGGCGCGAGCGACTCGGTGTCCCCCGGCTCCGTGYGTGTCCCGCTTCGGGTGCACATTCCTGCCGGCGTGGGCGCCCGCCAGACCGGCCGATCGGCGCGCGGCGGCGCTGACTCACTCTGCTGCCTCCGCGCCGCGCCGGGAGGCTCCCCGGCTGCCTCTGCTCGCAGGGCAGCAGTGCGCACGGGCGCCTTCCCGCTGCCTCCTCTCCCTCCTGCAGCTCTTCCCCGCACTGATTCCAGCCCGCGCTCTGGATGCTCACGCTGCTCATGTGGCCGAGGGTCCCGTGCTTGGCGCACCAAGGGCCTGGTCATGCAGCACGGTCACTTGCACGGCGGCTCTGAGCTGCTCCTGCTGCTCGGGCACCACRGCCCCGTGGCCACGGCCGGGCAGGGCTGTGCTCCGAGCTATCCTGCCACCCTGGAGTGCTATCCCGGAGCCGGGCACTATCCGGAGCTGGCTTGGCTGGCACAGACACCTCTGCAGCAGCGGTAGCTGCTGGTCTCCCCTGGAGGTGCATGAGCTGCACCTGACAAATGCATTACCTGCACCTGGCAAATGCATGAGCTGCACCTGACAAATGCATTACCTGCACCTGACAAACACATGACCTGCACCTGACAAATGCATGAGCTGCACTTGTTGAAGCAGTGGCTGTGACGTCCCCGCCGCGGCGATGCCTCCACTGAGCTGCAGTCTGCGCTGTGGTCACGGTCTTGAAGACGGCAGCAGGACTGTCCGAGTACGACTGCCCCGAGCGCCCGCACCTCTGTGTGTGGCCACCAAGCTCCCCTGCGGGCAAGGACCAGCTAGGGGCAGCCGGTGGCCACCGTGACGCACAGATCTCTGCGGGGAATCAGCCCCGAGCGTCACCTTCTCCTGCRGTCTCCAAACCTCCCCTAAGCCATGGTGCGTCCTGTGGAGATGCTGGTGTCTCACCCCAAACGTGCTCCTTGCTTCTGACCTCCGAGGCTCTTCCGGAGAGGCAAAAAAGCTTTTTCTTTTTCATTCTGGAGCAACTTTCTTCTTTCCAGCCTGTTTCTAGGGCACTGCCAAAGGCTTTTGGAGGAGACGTGCCCTGGGCCCTGCTGCACCCCGCACCGYGCGGCTGCTCCGAGGCCACTCGTTGGGCCAGTGAGGCTCTGGGCACCACACCTGGATCTCCCGGATGCCGAGGGAGCTCATCCTGCAGCCTCGGAGACAGAGGAACCCGGCCGGTTAATGGGATGCTTGTCCTCAGTGCATTGAAGACCTCTCAAAGGGGGACCCTTCCCCAGCTCCCACCAGCCCTGCCGMCCCAGTCCACGGGGAGCTGGGAGGGGGTCGTGCTCCTTCCTCCTGCTTCCAGGAAAGTTTCCCGCATGAACAAGGTCCGCCGCACGCGGTGACCTTGGAAATGCTGCCCCGTCCCTGACGGTGCTAGCGGTGCTGCAGGTTGTCTGCRACGCAGGGCACTTGCCGAGCCGCGAGGGACCCTGCAGCACGGGCTGCTTCCCGGCGCAGGCTGACGTGCTGGCGCTGCTCCTTTGCAATCTGCATGTGATTTGCATGGGAGGTTTCGGGTTCGGGCGGCGCTCTCCCTGTTGGTTGAGCAGCCGAAAGGCAGCGCCGTCACGTTCGCAACGCGCTCGGCTCCGGGAGCCAGGTGTTTGTGCCGGTGCAAATGAAGCTTGGCTTGTTTCCTTGGAGAGTTTGTCTCCAGCGGGAACGCTGGCTTCTCGCCGTGCTTCCAGCCTGGGGGGTGATTGCACCGCTGGAGCCTCCCCGACGCTCGAGGAGCAGCAGGGACCTTCCTCGGCCCCCAGCGCTTGTCCCTCGCGCTGAGAAGCCCCTCATCTGGGCAGCATTAGGGGCCGCTCCTCGCTGCCAGGGGGGTTGGGGGCTGCTGGCAGGTGCCACCCCCGTCCCCTCTGTCCTCAGCTGCTGCCCCCTTGGCTGCTGCTCGGGACGGGGCTCTGGGGTGGGCTGAGCGGCTCTGGCCCCGTGGGAGCAGCACTGCCAAGACCGTGTTTCCCTGTGCAGGGGTCTGCAGGTGTCCACGGGCTGCAGGACAGAATCCCAGAATCCCAGGATGGTCGAGGTCGGCAGGGATCCCCAGGGATCCCCCMGKGCAGCCCCGGCTCCAGCAGGGACACCCGGAGCACCCGGGCACATCCCGGCGCGTTGGGAGCTCTCCAGAGCAGGAGCCTCCRCAGCCTCCCCGGGCAGCCTCACCCAGGGCTCGGCCACCCTCACRCTCACCTTCTTCTTCCTCACRGGCACACGGAGCTGCCRGGGTTCAACTTGKCCCCATGGCCCCTTGTCCCGGCACCGGCCACCACCRGGAAGAGCTTGGCCCCTTCCTSCCTCCATCCTCCCCTYGGGTGCTTGGACACAGTGGATCCCCTCTCGGCCTCCTCTTCTCCAGCCTCAACAGGCCCCKCTCGCTCGGGCTCTCCTCACACGAGAGCTGCTCCAGGCCCTTCATCTCCTCTGYYGCTCTGCGCTGGCCCCTCTCCAGCAGCTGCACGTGCTCCTTGCACTGAGCAGTGTGGATGGTTGAGGTTAGTGCAGCAATTGCGCGCACGTGCACGGGGCGGCGGGAGAGCAGAGCCGAGCGCGGGGACGGCGGTATCGGGCCGCCCGACATCCCCGCTCGGTTCCGGAGGCTTCCTTGGTGGAGCAAAGGACTGAGTCCATGTCTCAGCTCTGCGGAGGCCAAAGATGGAGCACTGGGGGCAACTCTGGGCTCCCCAGGACAAGGGGGACGTGGAGCTGCTGGAGACTGTTTAGTGAAGAGCAACCAAGGTGATGAAGGGGCTGGAGCAGCTCTCGTGTGAGGAGAGCCCGAGCGAGCAGGGCCTGTGCAGCCTGGAGGAGAGGAGGCCGAGAGGGGACCTGGTCACTGTGTCCAAGCACCCGAGGGGAGGATGGAGGCAGGAAGGGGCCAAGCTCTTCCCGGTGGTGGCCGGTGCCGGGACAAGGGGCCATGGGGACAAGTTGAACCCTGGCAGCTCCGTGTGCCCGTGAGGAAGAAGAAGGTGAGTGTGAGGGTGGCCGAGCCCTGGGTGAGGCTGCCCAGGGAGGCTGCGGAGGCTCCTGCTCTGGAGAGCTCCCAACGCGCCGGGATGCACCCGGGTGCTCCGGGTGTCCCTGCTGGAGCAGGGGCTGCCCTGGGGGATCCCTGGGGTCCCTTCCCACCTCAGCCATCCTGGGATTTGGGGATTCTGAGAGCCCGTGTCCTCCATGCAGGCCTGGAGCACAGCGGTGCGGGGAGCAGAGCGAGCGGCCCCCGTGCCGGGCTGAGCTCCGTGGTGTGTTTCGCAGCAGAGGGACACGAGTGTCCCCTGAGAAACTGCAGCCGAGTCAGCGCCCGCGGGACCAGCCCGGGCAGGCGGCAGYGCTCACAGGGAGCAGAGAAAAGTCCCCTTTCCTCCTGGTGTGGAGGACGGCGGTTGTGTAACCCCGAGCGCAGGGATGTGGAGCTCCTGCACCTCCGATTCCAAGACATCCAGATTCCATCACCATCCATGGGGAAGGGCCAGGCCTGGCTGTGGCTGCAGTGCCGTGGGGCAGCGGGTGACACGGCGCCTCACGACTCCGCACGGCTGGATCCTGGGACCAGACACCCATCATTCCTGTTTGGAAGAGGAAACCCAGCTCCCGTGCAGGGCAAAACAGTCCAAAGGGAGAGAGAAGGAGCCCGGCAAGWCCGGGGCAGCGTTTGGAGCCGGGGGGCTGCGGCTGCATGGAGCTGCAGCAGAGATGGCCCTGGGTGCCGAAACGGCCTTAGGCTCGGCCTTGGGGCAGCCTGGACTCGGGGTGCCCCCTGCCCGCTCCCCTGGGATGCCTGCGGACTCCCTCGCACCCGGGTCCTGCCCGGCGAGGATGGTGCAGGCGGGGTGTGCGCGATGCTCCTCGCTGCCGTTTTCCTCAGCAATTACCCACTAATTGCTGCCCAGACGGGTCTGCGGGTGGTTGCTCCTTCCCGGTGCCGTGCCGGTTCCAGCCCCTGGACCATATCCCACGGCAGGGACAGTGCTGGGCTGCGCCACACCGCTGTGTCCTGCGACTGGGGCTGCTGATCCCAGGCTGCCCGTTGCTCTCTGCTCACTCCCTGATCCTCCCGCGTGGCCAGTTTCACCTTGGCTATTGAGCGACCTGCAGTTTGCACCCCTGAGCAACAGCAGCTCAAAGCTGGACGGCTCCCCACACACATCCCTTGTCACCTACGCCCGATATCCCTTTTCCTCCCGCATACAACACGCGCACAGGTCTCCCTGCAGCTCCGCTGCTGGCACCTGTCCCCACCAGCGGGAATATTTCAATGCCGTCTGATCGCTGCTCGCATTGGCACYCAGGCCGTGTCAGCGAGCGCTGGACAGTCCCGCTCCCAGCACGGCCCCGGGGCTCTGGRCTGGCTCCCGCACCCAGCGGTCACTTTTCTCACGCTCGCTTCTCCTGGGCCCTTTGCAGGTTGTTCCTCCAAGGCAGCCCAGCAGGAATGGCCGCAGTTGGGCCACGTGCAGCCCTGGTTCAACCACAGCCTGGTCCTCCTGGGAACAGCGGCACCCCGCGGCTCCTCATCCTCCTCTTCCTCGCGTGTCCTGCTCCTGCTGCCCACGCTGTAACTTTGGCCCTGGCTTCTGAGCTCCCTCTCAGCGCAGCTGATGTCCAACCGGTGGACCTTGCCCAAGAAGTTTACAACATACCATTATTTTATTTGAAAGGAGGCATTCTAGTTCCTCAGTCTTATATTTTTCCTTATATTTATCTTGGTCCTCTTTCCTCTTTTCTTTTTTTTTTTTTTCTGTCTTGTCTTTAAAAAAGATTCTGTTTGTTTGAACTGCTCTCCCTTTTCCTCATTCTCCTGGTTTTCACTGTATTTGGAGCATGCTCCAAGAGACACAACTTTTGTGACAACTTTTTAGCTTCTCAGCCCCCATCTCACAACTTCATGTCTCTGCTTCCCTGTCTGACCCCTTGGAGAACGTGCCCATGGAAGCYCTGGTTTTACCTTCCCGCCTAAAGCCTGGGTTTAATGCCAGCACCTCTGTCCTCTGCTTCCCTCCATGTGGGGCCTGGGGCCATCGCTTCTCCCCAGCACTTAGGACCGTGTCCAGAACCCCCTGAGACCTGAGCTGTCCTCATGCAGGCCGGTTGTGCTGGGACCGTGGATCACCAGGGCTGACGTGTGGTAGCCCCGGCTCCCTCTGAGTCCTACACCAAGTCCTAAACCAAGTTTAGGACTCAGACTCCCTCTGAGTCCTACACCAAGGGGGTTTGCAGACAGGACCATCAACAAGACCTTCACCAGTGCCATGGGCCTGCTGGGCTTCTCAGAGCTGGGGCAGACACTTGGACCATGGGTGTTGCTGCCTCTTGGCCCTTGGAGATGCCTCTTGGTGTGCGGCTGCCCCAAAGGGAGCCCTGGTGGCCCTTGTGGCCATGGAGGCCTCTGCCCGCTGCTGCCTGGCCCAGAACCAGCCTGGTCAGGTTGATGTGGAGGCCAGGACGGACTCCAGCCAGGGGCTGGATCTGGTGCTGCTTGTCATGAGCCACTGAGGAGACCCAGGAACGTCTCACTGGGCCAGCTGCCATGGGAATGGAGAACAGACATGTGCTGAGGACCATGGACATGGGCATGTGCCAAGACCCATCAGGAAATGAGCCTGCAGTGCTAGGCTAAGCACAAGGAAGAGCTTATTCCAGAGAACAGGCTCTGGAAAGGGGTGGACCACAGCTGGAGAGTGCTCCAGCTGGCATTCGTGCGGCTTCACAGGGTTGCTGGGTCCCTATGTCTTGGGTAACAAGGCGCGAGTGGTGGAAAGACCATGAAGGCAGCAGGAGTGCAGGCATCAGGTCAGGCGAGACAGGTGGTAGAGGAGAAGAGATGTGGAGACGGGCCAAAAGGAGAGTGCAAAGGAAGCAGGGAATGGCCCCGTTGGGCATGGGTCCATCCTGCCCAGTGTCCTGTCTCCTGCAGCACACGGGAGTGGCTTTCGGGTTAAAATAAAAGGAAATGATGCAGGTGTGAGGGGAGCTTTCCCTTATCAGACACACGTCGATGGAGATGGAACAAGACCAACGTCTATAAAAGACACAGATGACCTGTTCTCCCCGAACTTGGCTAATGCATCTTCTAATCCATTCCCAAAAAAGAAGTCTGGAAGATAACTAGAATGTCCTTTGGTTTACATAGGAGACTTAGTGGTCAAGACCCTCTGGAGATGATATCACAGTGACTGCAGGAGAGACTGGGCAGAAGCTGGACTAACCCCAGCGCAGAGTGTGGGGAGCACCGACATCCTTCTCATGGGCCCCCCTCTTCGGCACCCTGGGGAAGTGGCTGCTTTTCCATGACCCCCCATCATCCAAAGACAGCTGGAGGCAGCACCAAAGCGGTTATACTGGGCCAGAGCCTGGTCCCTGCCAGGTCTGCACGGACCGGCAGCCAGTTTCACCCATATCAGAGTTGGGTTAAGTGTCYAACACAGGGCAAGCCTGTTCTGCTRCTCCGCATTCAAMAGCCCTTGTCAGGTTTCTCTCCCATTAATCTGCCCAACCATTTATTTGAGCCCATTCAAATTCCTGGAGTTTTTGGTAAAGATTTTGCCGGGTAAGCGACGTTTGTTTTCAGCTATTAGCAACAACTGTGGTAACAAATCCATTTTCTTTTCCCAGAACATAGCTGGATTAGTTAAGACAAAAGGTCAAAATTCATATATGTATATTAATATACAGTTTAAGCCAATATTAATATACGCAGGGATTGTAAATTGCATTTATAAAAGAGCAGCAGGATTATTTACCCCTGAGTATGAKCTGTAGTGGAGTGATTCTGAAGCTGTTTCCTCTACAGGAATGTGGTATCTGATGGGAGAGGGAAAGTTAGCTCGGGTTGTGGAATGGCAAGAATTGCTGAGGAATGCACCAAAACTCTCAGCTGGAGAAAACTGCTGCTTTTTWAACTTATTGCTAGGTCGGTATTGGGCAAGTTTTGAAGAGACACAGCCTCGGACAACGTGCGTGAAGGTCTCCCAGCCCTTGCATGTCTTCCACAGGATAGGTTTTTGTGGAGGTGCCAGAGATCTGGAAAAATTAAGGGAAGAGAAATGCAAAATTTGAGTGCACTGAGCGCAGGAGCTCTSCAGAAATGCAAAGTTTGAGCGCACTGAGTGCAGGACCTCTCCGGGTAGCTGGAGAGGCCGGGACAGCCAAAGCAAACACAGATAGCCTGTGCCACGCGGGCAACACCTAAGCCRAGCCTGACGCAATGCTTACACTGAAACCCGACCTCGAGGTGCTGCTCAGAGYTGCGTGTCTCCAGCCCTAACCGCGTTCAGCCAACCTGCTGGGAAAGAAAAGCTCTTTCCTTAGGACAATGCAGACCAGATGGGGACGATAAATGCCACTTGCATTGTGCCTCAAATACCACGACTAGCATTGCTCAACCTAAGGCTGGGGAGGGATAAGGAGAATCTGAGGACAAAATACTTAGCAAAAAGTCCTCAGAAGACTCAAACTGCCTTTCATTCCTGAAAACGCCGGAGAAGATCAAGGGATAGGGCTCTATACCACAGAACCCAGGTGAGATAACAAACACAATGACAGCGCACAAAGTCAATGACAACAGGGAAAAGGTCGGAAAAAATCTCCAATGAGGGCTAAAATGAGCACCAAAAAGGTTTAAAGTTATTAATAGAAAGATACCAGCAGCAAAATAACCATARTATAATGGGAAAAATACTGAAAGAATGCAATTAAAAAAATTACCCAAAACCCCCAAAGGAAGAGGTATTAGGATTATTTCTCTAAAATTTTAAGGAAATAAAGCCCSGAGTCCGGGTCGGGCACGCAGCGGCGCAGCAGCTGCAGGTAGGTGAGGTTCTCGTGCGTGTTGGGGTCGAAGAAGCCCTTGGTGTCGTCCGAGGCGTCGCAGAGCACGCGGTTCATSTCCTCGTCGAAGTAGCCGCGCCGGTAGGCCACCTCCACGGGCACGCGGTGGCTGTGCACGGGGTCGATGATGCCGCCCGTGGCGATCTGCGCCTCGAGCAGGCGGACGCCGTGCTCCCTCACGATGAGCTCCTTCTGCATGGCCTCGAAGAGCGAGATGGTGCCGCCCGAGTAGGGGTCCTTGTAGCCCGTCACGGCGCGCTCCGCCGACAGCAGCTTCTCGTGCAGCTCGCCGCCCACCAGCCCCGCGCGCACGGCGGCGTCCACGGAGAGCTTCTGGTTGCGCACGGGGTCGATGAGGAAGCCCGTGGCYGCCTGCGCCTCCAGCAGCACCAGCGCCGTGCCCTGCCGCACGATGCCCTTGCGCATGGCCTCGTAGATGCTCATCTTCTCCACGCGGCCGGGCTGGCCCTTGCGCGGCGCCAGCACGCCGGCGATGCAGCCCGTGCCGGCCAGGTAGCGCCGCACGCCCTCCATCTGCGTCACCTCCTGCACCGTCTTGGAGCCCTGCACCAGCTGCGCCAGCGTGCGCGTGTCCAGGATGCCCGAGTCCAGCAGGTCCGAGGCGCTCACCTGCCGCCGCAAGCCCTCGAACTTCACCGCGCTCATCTTGCGCGCCGTCTCCTCGGCCAGYGCGGGCACGAGCCGCGCCGCCTCGTCCAGCGTCGCGCTGCCGTCGCGCAGCCTCGCCAGCAGCTCCCGCCTCTTGGCCTCGCACACGT
Organism: Nothoprocta perdicaria; assembly: GCF_003342845.1. NCBI lineage: Eukaryota > Metazoa > Chordata > Aves > Tinamiformes > Tinamidae > Nothoprocta > Nothoprocta perdicaria. Next base: position 9,467 of record NW_020455845.1, on the reverse strand, counting down.
ACTGCGAGAGGAGCAGCTCCCACAGGGACACCTGCCTGCCTTGGAAGGAGCCCACGGACACGTGCACGGAGCGGGACTCGAGGGCCCGCTGCAGCTCCCGCTCCCGTTGCAGCTCTCGCTCCCGTTGCAGCTCCTGCTCCCGCTCCCGTTGTCGCTCTCTCTCCTGCTCCCGTTGTCTCTCCTCTTCCTGCAAGGAGCCCGTTGCATCGCCGTTCTGGTGCAAGGATGGCACGTCCCCATGCGGCGGCGCTTGGGTGACCGCTGCAGCGCCACGTCCTCGGCCCTCGCTCGCGCTCACCACRTCGCCGAGGACGCGGATCATCTGCGCGATGGAGAGYGTGCCCGCGTGGTAGCTGCCGAGCAGGTCCTGGCGCCGCCGCTCGGGGACGTAGCGGGACAAGAGCAGCTCCCACACGCTGACGCTCTGGCCCTCAAAGAGCCCCGCGGCCACGGTGGTGCGAGTGTCCTGCAGGGCTTTGCAGGCCTCCGTGCTGAGCCGGTGGAGCACGGAGCTCCTGTCCATGAGCTGCAGCATGAGCAGCCCCGAGTCCGGGTCGGGCACGCAGCGGCGCAGCAGCTGCAGGTAGGTGAGGTTCTCGTGCGTGTTGGGGTCGAAGAAGCCCTTGGTGTCGTC
>NW_020455845.1:0-7328 GCF_003342845.1 Nothoprocta perdicaria | reverse complement strand
GCGGTGGCTGTGCACGGGGTCGATGATGCCGCCCGTGGCGATCTGCGCCTCGAGCAGGCGGACGCCGTGCTCCTTGACGATGAGCTCCTTCTGCATGGCCTGGAAGAGGGAGATTTTCTGTCCTGTCGATGGATCAATGTAGCCCGTCACGGCTCGCTCCGCACAGAGGAGTTTTCTTTGGAGCTCGCTGCCCACCAGCCCCGAGGAGACAGCCTCATCCACCGAGAGGTTCTTGTTCTTGAGGGGGTCAATGACRAATCCCGTGGCCGCCTGCGCCTCCAGCAGCACCAGCGCTGTCCCCGGCCTGAGGATGCCCTTCCACATGGCCTGGTAGATGCTCATCTTCTCCATCTTGCCAGGGTTGGCCTTGGATGGCACCAGGACGCCGGCGATGCACCCAGTTCCTTCAAGGTACCTCCTCACGCTCTCTGTTCGAGCTATTTCTTGTACTGTCTCTTTTCCTTCCTGGAGCTTCTCCATCGTTTCTTTTGTAATTATTTGTGCGCTGAGAAGTTCTGATGCCGTTATTTGTTGCCTGATCCCTTGGAACCAAACATCGCTTCGTCCCTCCTCTTTTTCTCTAATGATATTCAGTATTGTATCAATGATCTGTTGTAAAATATTATGGGACTCATGTTTATATTTTTTCACCAATTCTTTCCTCTTCTCCTCTGTGATGTATTCCGAGCAGAGCAGTTCCCACAACGATARCATCTGCCCTTTGTATTTCCCAACAGGCACTTGCACCATGGTACATAATAGCATGTTTTTAGTGCGCTCATCAATGTAGAAATAGTCGTCTTCCTTTTCCATCACCTGCAGCAGGTAGAATCCGGTTTCTCCGTCCTTCGAACATCTCTGCAGGAGCTGGCTGTAGCTCATCTTTTCATTCGTGTTTGGATCTATAAACCCTTTGCTGCCGTGATCTGCGTCAGAAACGAGGAGGAACGTGTCTTCATCCAGGTGGCCTCTCCGGTAGGCCACCTCTACGGGGAGGCGGTGGCTGTGCACGGGGTCGACGACGCCGCCGGTGGCAACCTGGGCCTCAAGCAAGCGAATACCGTGCTCCTTGGTTGTTATCTTTCCCCTTACGGCCTGGAAGAGGGACATTTTCTTTCCTGTGCGTGGGTCAGTATATCCCGTCACAGCTCGYTCTGCTAACCGGAGCTTCTCGTGTAGCTCGCTGCCCACCAGCCCGGTGGAGACGGCATCATCCACAGAGAGCTTCCTCTTCCTCAGCGGGTCAATGAGGAAACCAGTGGCGGCCTGTGCCTCCAGCAGCCCCAGCGCACACTGCTCTGGGAGCAGGCCCCTCTTCAGGGCCTCGTAGATGCTCATCTTCTCTTTCCGTAACGGGAGCAGGACGCCAGCGATGCAGCCCGTGCCATCCAGGTACCTTGTGACGTTGTCCATCTTCGTGAGGCTTTCGAGAGCCAGACTTCCCTCCTGCAGCCGATCCAGAGTTTTCTTGTCAAGAATCTCCGAGTTAAACAGCTCTGATATCGAGACGTCCTCCCGAAGACCTCTGACCTTCAGGGCTTCTGTTCTCTGTTCTGCCTCCTCAATTATTTTGAGGATGAGAGCTATAAGGTCTTCCAGCGTGAGGGACTTGTATTTATATTGTTTCACTAAGTCCTTTCTTCTCTGCTCGGAGATGTAATGAGAGCAGAGAATCTCCCAGATGGAAACCGTCTGGTCCTTAAACTTTCCGACATTCACCTTGACGGGCTTTGAGCGCAGGAACTGCTTTGTCGACTCGTCAATGTAGAAGTACCTTCCCCCCTCCTGCACAACTTGGAGCATGTACAACCCAGTCTCTGCGTCTTGGACGCACCTCTCCAGCAGCTGCATGTAGGTGAGGTTCTCGTGCGTGTTGGGGTCGAAGAAGCCCTTGGTGTCGTCCGAGGSGTCGSAGAGSAYSYGGTTCATSTCCTCGTYGAAGTAGCCGCGCCGGTAGGCCACCTCCACGGGSACRCGGTGGCTGTGCACGGGGTCGATGATGCCGCCCGTGGCGATCTGCGCCTCGAGCAGGCGGATGCCGTGGCTCTTCACGATGAGCCCTTGGTTCATGGCTTCAAAGAGAGACATGGGGGCTTTCGTGTAGGGGTCTGTGTAGCCGGTCACTGCTCTTTCCGCACAGAGCAGCTTCTCAAAAATCTCCATTCCAATGAGACCTGAACTTAACGCTTCCTCCACAGAAAACTTCTTGTTTTTCTCCGGGTCGATGATGAAGCCGGTGGCAGCCTGGGCCTCCAGCAACACTAGTGCTGTCCCTGGCCTCAGGATGCCTTTCCTCATGGCCTGGTAGATGCCCATCTTCTCATTGCTTGGCTGCAGAAGGACTCCTGCAATGAAATTGCTGCCTTCCAGGTACCTGCGGACAGATTCCATCTCCGTGACTTCCTCGACTGTTTTCTTCCCCTGGTGGAGCTCATCAAGTGTTTTCTTGTCTATCAGGTGAGACTGGAAGAGGTCACTGGCAGATACCCTTTTCCTCAGGCCCTGAAATGCAAACTTCTTGCCTTGGGTCTCGGTCTCTTGGATGATCGTGGTTACAACTGTTATTATTTCCTGCAGCACGTCGGTATTCTCGTCCTTGTATTTTTGCACCAGCTCTCGTCTTTTGCTGTCAGAGATGTACTCAGAGTTGAGCAGGTCCCAGACTGACACGGTCTGTCCTTTGAACCGCCCTATGTTTACGCAGACGGTCACGGACTTGAGCACCTCCATTGTTTGCTCGTCCACACAGAGGAGCGCGTTTTCCGAGAGCGGGAGGAGCAGGAGACCTGTCCCAGCTTCAGCAATGCACCTCTCCTTCAGCTGCTGGTAGGTCACCTTCTCCTTCGTGTTTGGATCAAAGAAGATTCTGGTGCTGTCGTCGGACTGGGAGAGGGTTCGGTTGAGGTCCTYGTCGTAGAACCCGTATCTGTACGCGGCCTGGAGGGGAAGGTGGTGGTGGTGAACGGGGTCAATGATCCCTCCTGCGGCCAGCTGGGCCTCTAGCAAGGGAAGAGCGTCGCTCGTGGGGATGAGCTCTTTCCTGAGCGCTTGGCACACGGAGATGGAGCTCCCCGTGTAGGGGTCTTTGTAGCCGGTCACCGCTCTCTCCGCCAGAAGCAGTTTCTCAGTGAGCTCCTCGCCAACAACGGCGGCTTTGACGGCGTCCTTCACGCTGAGCTTCTGGTTGGTTGCTGGGTCAGTCAGGTACCCTGTGGCGGCCTGAGCCTCCAGCAGCCTCAGTGCTACCCCGGGGAGCAGGAGATTGTTTTTCATGGCCTCGTAGAAGCTCATCTTCTTTTTGGACGCCTCTATGAACACCCCAGCGATGTTGCCTGTGCCCTGCAGGTATCTCTTCACACTGCCCATGGCAGACACCTCCTCGGGAGTCCTCACGCCCTGGACCAGCTCTTCAAAGACCTGCTCGGTGATGATGCCAGCGTCTAGCAGCCAGACGGCAGGGACGCTGCCCCGCAAGCCTTCCAGGGTGACGTCCGTGCGCGCTTTCATTTCCATCTCCCTCACGAGCTTAAGGACGAGAGCAACCAGCTGCTCCAGAGACATGTCCCTAGAGCGGTACCTCTCCACAAAGTCCCTCCTCTGCTCCTCGGTGAAGTACCCGGAGTGGAGCAGTTCCCAGAGGGAGAGCCCTTTTTCCTCCACCATGGTCTCCTTGAAAAGCTGCTGGATTTGCTCGTCGGTGTAAATTGGAAGAGCAGTTTGGGGMAGGGGAAGCAGATGGAAGCCGGAGGTCTCGTCCCTCTCGCAGTGCTCAATTAGCTCGGCATAGGTCACTGCTTCTTTGCTGTCTGGGAGGCAGAAGGCTCTGATGCTGTCATTGGGTTGAGAAAGGGCCTTGCTCGTGTCCTCGTCCAGACAGCCCCGTTTCTGAGCAAATTCTACRGGAATATAGTGGCCGCACGTCGGGTCGATGATACCTCCCGTGGCCATCTGCACCTCCATTAACTGCAGGGCCTGCTTATCGGCAATTAGGCCCTTCTTCATGGCCTGGAAGAGGGATATTTTCTTGCCCGTGAAAGGATCTTTATAGCCTGTTACAGCCTCTTCCGCATGCTGCAGCTTCTCGTGGACTTCGGGCCCGATTATTCCTTCTTTCACAGCATCATCTACAGAGAGCTTCTGGTTGTTCACTGGGTCGATGATGAAACCCGTGGCAGCCTGGGCCTCCAGCAAGGGCAGGGCTATTCCCGGCACCATCAGGTTCTGTTTCATGGCCTCATAAATGCTCATCCTCTGGTTTGATGGCTGCAGGACGATGCCCCCGATGCTGCCGGAGCCGTAGAGGTACTTCCTTACAGAGTCCATGCRCAGGACCTCCTCCGGCGTGACAGATCCCTCCAAGACCTTCTCAAACAGCGCCCTGTCGATGACACCYGTTTCCATCAGGTGGTAAGCATTGACGCTGCCTCTCATGGCCGAGAACCTGATGGGAGCCCACTTTTTGACTTCTTCCTCTAACAAAGCCCTGATCTGCTCTAGCGTGAGCTTCCTCAGCCGGTAGTGGTTGAATATCTCCCGACGCCTGCCCTCACTGAAGTACTCAGAGTTGAGCAGCTCCCACACGGAAACCCTCTCACCCCGTAGCCGCCCAAACCGGACACGCATCCAGGAGTTCCCAAACACCCGTTTGGTGRCGTCGTCGACGAACTGGCGCTTCTTGCTGTTCAGAGGGAGGAGGCAGAGCCCGGTGGACGGCTCCGTGATGCACTTCGCCTTCAGCTGCAGGTAGGTGAGGTTCTCGTGCGTGTTGGGGTCGAAGAAGCCCTTGGTGTCGTCGCTGGGGTCCGAAAGGATCAAGTTAATCTTCCTGTCGAAGTAGCCCCGCTTGTAGGCCACCTCCACGGGGATGCGGTGGCTGTTGACGGGGTCGATGATGCCGCCGGTGGCGATCTGCGCCTCGAGCAGGCGGATGGCGTGCTCCTTCACTATGAACTCCTTCTGCATGGCCTGGAAGAGGGAGATCTTGTCGCCCGAGTATGGGTCTCTGTAGCCCGTGACTGACTTCTCAGCAGTCAGCAGCTTGTCGTACACATCCGGGCCAATGACGTTTGCTCTTAAAGCCTCGTCCACTGAATATCTTTTGTTGGCAGCCGGATCAATGATAAAGCCGGTGGCAGCCTGTGCCTCCAGGAGGATCAGCGACGTTCCTGGCCTTAAAAGCCCTTTCCTTTTTGCCTGGTAGATGCTGATCTTCTCCTGGGAGTCGGGGAGCAGGAGCCCGCCGATGCTGCCCGTCCCTTCCAGGTATTTCTTGACTGTGTCCATGCTGACAACTTCCTTGGCTGATGTTTCTCCCTCTTTCAGCTTCTTAAACAAGTCTTTGTTGATAATCTCGGAACTCAGGAGCTGGTCCGCCGTGACTCTGTCCCTCAGGCCTTCGAAGGTGATATTAGCAGTGGAAGCCATCTCCTCAACAGTGGCACTGACCGCCTTGGCCAGGTCTTGCGTGGAGATTGCTCCTGCACAGTACTGCTGGGCAAGAGCGACTCTTTGCTCCCTTGGCATGTAATCGGAGAAGAGGAGTTTCCAGAGGGAAACCGACTTCCCCTTGAATTTCCCCGAAGCAATGGGCACCTTTGTGCTTTCCAGAGCTGTTTGGGTCCTGCGGTCAATGAGGAGGTGTTTGTCCTTGGGCTCCTCTCCGCTGTCTCTGCCAAGGGGCAGCAGGAGAAGCCCGGTGTCTGGATCGGTGACACACCTCTTGAGCAGCTCCGTATAGGTCAGCTTCTCCTGGGAGCTGGGCTCGAAGAACCCTCTCATGTCATCAGTAGGGCTGGAGAGGAGCTGCCTCGTGGCCTCGTCCAGGTAGCCCYGCTGGCAAGCTGTGTCTGTGGGGACACGGAGGTGCCTGCCCGGAGCGATGATGCCCCCCGTGGCCATCTGAGCCTCCAAAAGGCAAATGCCATGGTCCCGGGGAATGAAGCCCTTCTGCATGGCTTGGAACAGGGAAAGCTTTTCCCCGGTGCGGGGATCCCTGTACCCAGCGATGGCTCTCTCAGCTGAAGACAGTTTCTCGTAGAGCTCTGGGCCAACGAGACCAGTCTTGACAGCCTCATCAACCGAGAAGCTTTTGTTCGCTATGGGGTCTGTCAGGCTGCCCGTGGCGGCCTGGACCTGGAGGAGCATCAGCGCAGCCCCGGGCACAAGGAGATGCTCCCTCAGTGCTTGGTAGAGGCTCTTGCGCTCACCAGAGGGCAGAACGACACCAGCCACGCTCCTCGTCCCATGCAGGAACCGCTGGACAGAGTCATCCTCCGCTACCTCCTGGACAGACACTCTTCCCTCCTCAAGGTCTCTGAACACCTTGGAGCTGATGATGCCGGAGTCCAGCAGCTCTCTGCCGCTCACCCTTCCTCCCAGCGCTGGGAATGTGATTTTCAGAGGCAAGAGGAGGGAACCTGAGGCTGGATCAGTAACACACCTCTTCACAAGCTCCAGGTAGGTGACCTTCTCCATGGTGCTGGGGTCCAGGAACCATTTGCTGTCCTCATTGCTGGGGTCGGAGAGGAGCTGCAGCGTTTCTTCATCTAAATATCCCCTCTCACAGGCAACTTCTGCTGGAAGCCGATGGCCAGTGGCTGGGTCAATGATGCCTCCAGTTGCAAGCTGGGCCTCGAGCAGCCGAGCGCCTTGCTCCCTCCCAATCAGGTCCTTCTGCATGGCCTGGTACAGGGGGATCTTCTCTTCTGTGTAAGGGTCCACAAAGCCGGTGGCGGCTTTTTCTGCGGCGAGCAGCCTCTCTTTGAGCTCCAGCCCCACCAGCCCCAGGTGCACGGCTTCTGCGACAGACACTTGCCTGCTCCTTATGGGGTCAGAGATGGAGCCGGTGGCTGCCTGGGCCTCAAGGAGGTGCAGCGCTGGATCCAGGCCCAGAAGATGCTCTCTGGTGGACTCATAGAAGGTCATTATCTTCTTTGAAGCCTCTACATATGCTCCAGCGATGCTGCCAGCCTCTGTCGGGGTCTCGCTGGCAGTGCCCATCCCTGGTCCTTCCCTTCCAGCTGCTGGTTTCTGCTTGCAAGTCGGAAGGTCCTGGGAGGCGGTTGCCCCTGGACTGTCTTGGTGGCAAGTGATGGGGCCTGAGTGCCCGTTCATGATGGTCTTGGCCTCCATCCGCGCCTCACTGTGCTGTGCCTTGTCTGCTGCCTTCCCGCACCGCTCTGGAGAGTGGCTGCAGAGGGGAGAGCAAGGGAGGGATCGGTGAGGAACCCGCTCTTTGTGTGTTGCGTGCTAAATATGTGGAGAGAAAGAGGGAGAGGGAGAAGGAAGGAAGGGGAAAGGAGAGAAGGGGGGGGAAGGAGAGGCAAAAA
>NW_020455844.1:36739-73338 GCF_003342845.1 Nothoprocta perdicaria | reverse complement strand
CCTCAGTGTCTGTGACTAACAAGTCTCCGCTCACGCTTATTGTCTCCAGGTTGTGCTCTTTGCACGCGGTGAGAACGTTAAACCCAGGAAGGTCTGCAAGCTGTCTTCCCGCSTCTCTTAACTGCTCTATTCATCAGGTCACCCAGACAAAACACCACCAATACTAACCAGTCTCTGCTGGGCGGCTGACATGCCGGCGCTTGGGAAACCTTCTGAGGTGTGAGGAGGTGGATCCAGGCGGATGATGCTGAGCTGGCGCCTGGGCTGCGCTCTGCTTGGGGCTCTTGCCCCTTCTCTGCAGCACACAGTTCTGCTGCTCTGCAGGCCATTTCTGCCAAGACAATGTCGCCCGTTAGATATTTGCTCCCTTGGCTCTTGCTCCTTCCTTTCTGCAAGGCGATGGGGAGCACTGCGGTGAGCTGAGGGTGGGCAGCCCAAGCTGGCAGGAGCCGCTGGGGCAAAGCGCCCTTCTTGCMCAGCTTGCCCGGCCCTGCTGCAAGCGCTTTGCTCTCTAACCAGCACCATTTGCACAGGCTCCTGCAGCTCTTTGCACAGGCTCCTACCTTGTGCTCTATGCAGCACCTCTGCCGCTCTTCCAGGCAGCGGGCGAGCTCGGTGTTGCGCCCATCTGGATCCATGAGCTGATGATCGCCGCGGTCCGCCACCTCTTCCTCCTCCTCCAGTTCCTGGCAAGCTTGCTGCATAGCCCTGCCCGCCAGGAACCTCACCAAGGGCATCACCACCACATCAAAGTCACGCTGCTGAGCATGGTGGTCATGGAAAGACAGACAGAAAGCCCTTGATCACAATCCCCCTTATTGTCACAGCAGGTACAGGAGGAGCAGCAAAGCACTTGTGCTCAAGGCAGTGCTGAGCTGTGCCTTGTTGGGAGTCCCCTGCCAGCTCTGTCAGGAAGCCTGAGCACCAGCAGGGGCTCCGTGACGAGAGGGACGGCATAGGACTCTATGAGAGAGGAACCTTCTGAGGTTCAAGAGATGCAAATTGAGGGTGCTGCATGGAGGCAGGAAGAAGGCAGTGCACCAGGACAGGCGGTGGTGTGAGCTGCGAGGGAGCAACTCTGCAGAGAAGGACGTGGGAGTCTTGGTGGACAATAGGTTGATGTTGAGCCAGCAATGTGGCCATGTGGCCAGGGGAAAGGGAGGAACGGGAGAGAGTGTAGCGACGAGTGTCCAAGAGGATTAGGGGACTGGAGCTTCTCTGCCTTGAGGAGAGCACAGGAGAGGAGAGGAGAGAGGAGGAGGGAAGAGGAGGAGAGGGGAGGAGGGGAAGGAGGGCTGGGCCGTGGGCCGGGCCGGGCCGGGGGCGGCGGCGGGGTTGCGGGCCAGGAGCGGCCGCGCGGCGGGAGCGGCTGCCGGGGCGATGCTGCCCGCCCGCCTGCGCCTTGTGCCCCGCGTGCCGCAGGCGCCCGGAGTTGCGGGTGGCCGGGGCGCGGGGCACGGGGCGCGCAGCGTGGGCGGCTGCAGCCGCGGTAAGAGCGCGGGCCGGGGCGGGGGTCCCCGCTGCACTTGCTGCCCTCGCTCTCCGCGCGCGGGGTGTTAAACGGGGTGTTTAATGGGGTGTTCTCTGCGTTTTCTCTCTGGCCTCAAGCCGAGCAGGCTCACAAGGTGGCCGCAAGCTACAAGCCGTCCAAGTTTGACAAAAAGATCCTCCTCTGGACCGGCCGCTTCAAGACGGAAGATGAGATTCCTCCGAGGATCCCGTGAGTATTGGGGTCGCTACCTCAGAGCAGTGGAGCTGAGGAGAAGGAGGTGTGGGGATGTGCCCGTGTATGAGGCTTTTCTCATAAGTTTGAACACTGGAAACTTGAGGGGAAAAAAAATAGAAGGCAGAAGCATTTTCTGTAAAAAGCAGTGAGACACAGGGAATTTTGATTCTCTTATTCTTATAACTGTGCCTAATAATCACGTAGCGAGGATGCTCTCTGCTTTTGTGGGTGATGCAGCCCCTGAAAAAAGGCAGAAGCAGTCCTAGAAGTGGTCTCTGAGATCCAGGGCTCGGGTTAGGATGTCAAGCTTACTTTTGCATCCATTGCCATCCCTATGATTCTGCAGATCTTTACTGTGCAGCATGAATGTGGTATTTGGAGGATATTCCTTCTAGACTTAGCTACAGTTTGATCCCAGGAATTGAAGGCTGGGGCCAGGGGAAGGAAATGGTCTGTTAAAGAGTGATCCCAGCACATGCTACCTGCTCTGGTTTTGGCAGTTGAAGGCTACCCTGGATTTCCTGCTGTGGTTTCCTAGGGGAGGGAGATTAAAATAAAAAAAAATAATCAAAACCAGAATTTTTGAAAATTATTTCTGAGAAAAAAATATATTTCATACGTGTCTTACATTATGCCAATACATTACAGTAATGTGTGACAGTGACCAGTGCTTAAATGCACTGACAGAAATCCTAGCGGGTGATCACTCTCTTAGGGAAGAGGAGCTGCTAAGGAGCAGTGTTGGAGACTCGTCCAGAGAGAGGCACCAGCTCCAGCTTCCGAGTGGCTCCAGCCGCCTCTCCGAACCAGCCACACGCTCGCTCCTCCTGCTCCTTCATGCCCAAAGCCTCCTTGTATCGCGGTTTCGACGCTCACATAGGAGGCACAGGCGTCCTCTGTGCTCTGTATCGCTGACTCCAGCATCGTGTTGGCTCCCCCGCTGCTTGTGGACTCGCGCCCTAAGGATGTTTAGGGAAATGCTGACATCCTGCAAAAACTGGAAGAGCTTAAGTGGAGGCATGATAGCGGTTGCCACTGACTTAAATGCAGAAAAAAAGAATCCATAAAGAAAGATAATTTCTAAAAATCTATGTTAATGTAGAAATTTAAAGGATATCTGGCCTGAAGAGTTTTCTGGACTGTGTTTTCTTTCTGTCTCTCTTTGTAACTTGAGGCATCTTTTGCTGATTCTGGATTAAGGATTTACTACTGTCCCCAGAGCCTGGGACTAAGAACTGGCTCCAGCTCAGCTGCTAGCCCCAGTTACATTTATAGCCTAACTGATTTATTTTACTTATTGCAAATACGTAAGCAGAGAAGGACATTATTAAGTGAATGGCATTTTCCATTTACAGTGCATGTAAACAGCTCTAAAGGAGCTGGCAGCCACTGCGTGATTACAACAAACAAGTTGCAACTTACTATAGGTTGAAGGAAACAGAGGAAAAAATAGATGCAGAGGTTATGAGAGAATCATCACCCTCCCAAGGCAAATCCAAAGTAAACCGAATACTTGGCATGGTCTTGGCCTCCCGTTCTGGCTGATCCATTAGTTCCGCTGCTCCCCTTGCCTCGCTCCAAGTTGTTCTCCCCATGGGAGCTGCCGAGCGCGGGAAGCCTGAGCATTGCTGCTCGCTGCCTTGTTCTCTCTCCAGAGTTCATAAATCATAATATATTGAAAGAAGGCAATTCTGAATCATTGTAGCTGAACACTGTCGTTACTTTAGCTGTTAAAATAAAACACTTAATGGTCGGGTTCTGTTATCTGGGAATCTTTCTGTGGAAGGTGTTTTGTACCCAGAGCACAGCTACACTCTTTATTCAGTTGTTAGCGACTTCAGCAGAGTCTTAATTAGAGATTAATAACTGTCCTAATGTAAGATTAAAGGAAATCATAATGAGGTCTGTTTTCTCTTTTGGCAGAGATAGAAAGCAGGGAGAAAGTGAAAAGCTGATTCAGTCAGTGCACTGTGAAATGTAATAGCATTAAGGAGGTGGACTAACAAGATTGGCGTTTTTCCTTTTGCTGCTACAAAGGGAATCCAGATTAACGGTATCACGCACTAGTCCGTTTTGCGGGGTGTTTCTGTAACAGACCGTGCACTGACTCTGCACACCCCAGAGGGGCCGCTTGTCCCACGGGTGCCCTGGAGGAGCCGGTGCCCAACAACCTTCACCTGGCATATGCAGCTCCAGGTGGGAAGAGCCCAGCAGGTGCCTCTGGGGCTGGCCCTTCGCTGGGACCTTAGGGCCCTAGAGGGGAGCTCTGCAGCCCGCGGGCTCTCATTTCAGACTTCCTCCATCAAACTGCCGCCCTAAACATGAATAGGCGCCCGGGGTCTCCTGCTCCAGGCCGGAGGTGAAGTTGCTTCAAAGGTGAAGTTGCTTAGGGGAGAAAGACAGCAAGTTGCAGCAAGTAAAGCTATAGGTTCTTCATATAGTGATCCATTTTAAATATAAATAAAGCAACTCAACATGCTTTGAGATGCAAAAACTAACTAACTAACTAACTAACTAACTAACTAACTAACTAACTAAAGACAGCTGCTTGTGTACTCTTTTTTGAAGTTCTTAATGCCAGAAATGCAATGGACATTAAAAATAGCATTTCCAGAAAATAGCTGTGCTGAAGGCTTGGTGAAAATTTTAAGGAGATAGAGATTTTCTTCCCACCTAGTTCTCAGAAGCATCCAGCCTACTGCCATTTTCGGAAACATAAAAAATAATAATAAAAATACTTTAAATAAGGGTTCTACAAATTGAGGTGCTGGGGAGTAAAGTGTCTCTTGTAGGAATGACAGCCTAATGAATGGCAAAACATTCATTACTTTTTGCTTTTAATGCATATGAAAAAAAGATCACGTGGATTGTTCATTCTTAGGGCTACCCTCCTCCAAGTAGTGAGGAAAAAGAACCCTTTAAATGACAGAGCTGCTGCTTTTCTAAAGGAGAGCTGACTGAAAATCAGAACAAAACACTAGTTTTGTTCTAACAAACTAGTTTTGTTCAAACAACTAGTTGTGTTGTTCAAACAAAACTAGTTCAAACAAAACTAGTAGCTTTATATTCCTTTAATATCTGAACACGTAAAATCACTAACCTACTGTATACAGGGTATCATTCAAACAGGTTAGATGTTACTGCTATTCATTTCAAAAGGTCATTTGGAAAGTTAATATAGTCCTCCATTAAAAAGTACTAAAATATTTAAATTTCAATACATCTATAGGGTATAAGGTACAGTTTCCAGTGTACTTGTCCTAAAGTATTCAAATGCAAGTGTTTATTGCTTGAGCAAAAAATAAATAAATAAATAAATAAATAAATGTCAGTTTTTATCCACCGAATGACGCTTTTCCACTGAAAATGGACTAAGATCAGAAAATGCAAAGTTCTTGACGGCACAGGAGCAGTCATTACAGCAACCTGGAGATGCTGCCTTTCGGAGCTAATTTGATGTTTATTCTTCAGCTGTGACATTATGCCCACGAAAAGTCCCTTGGCTCCGTTTTGTAACGCTTCCCAACTTCACTTGCAGGCCGGAGATGCTAGACAGGGCCCGGAACAAAGCTCGCGTCAAGGCCTGTTACATAATGATCGGCCTCTCCATCGTCGCCTGCTTCGCTGTGATCGCTTCGGCTAAGAAGGTGAGTGCGGCGCCAGCCACCCGAACACCGGACACGTCGGGCACTGGGAAGCGCCGGACGCGTAGGGGAAGCTCATAGAGACAAGCCTGCATCTACCGCCGCTGCCAGGGTTGTGATGCATCCGTCCCCTGTCCGCAGGCAGCCGCGCGCCACGAGTCCCTCACGAGCTGGAACCTGGCCAAGAAGGCCAAGTGGCGCCAGGAGGCGGCGCTGGCAGCCGAGTCCAAGGACAAGTAGCTCTGCCGGCAGCTCCAGAGCCCGCGGTAGGTGCGAGACCGCGAGCCGCGTCCCTGGATAAGCGGCGAGCGGCACTGCTAGAGGGGCGACTGCAGCAGCATCTCTCTGCTTTTAGCAACGCTAACGATACCAATGGCAACTCGAATGATACTAGCATCAACTCGAATGAGATTAGCTTCAACCCTAATATTATTGTATTAACTGTAATATTGCAGTCAGGCTGCAGCCAAGCAGTGGCAGTAGTTACAAGACGTAGGGTCTCTGTTGTACATGATTAGAATTAGGTAAATGTGCCACACACAATTAAAATCAGTAATTTGGAACAGGCTGCCCAGGGAGGTTAATGGAGTCTCCTTCTCTGGTGGTCTTCAAACCCCACCTGGATGCCACCCTGTGCCCCGTGCTTTGGGTGTCCCTGCTGGAGCAGGAAGGTTGGACTAGGTGATCTCTAGAGTCCCTGCCAACCTTAAACTTTCTGTGATTCTGTAATCAATTTCAAGAGATGAGGAAGTTTCCAGAGATGTATGGCATGAGGAGCCACATTTCTGCTCTTTGCCCGAAAACCCCATCCTTCCCATGCTTGACTGGAAGCTTCTTTCACACAAACTAGTCAAATTTTTCAATGAAGGGTGCAATTTTGCAAAGGCCAAGGAGTACTGAAGCGAGATTACTAGAACTGCCAGGAGGAGACTTACATGATTCACTGTTGCAGTTCTAAACAAAGAACAAACAGCAACAAGCCAGAACTTGTCACATCTTACCAGGAAAGGCTGGGGGAAGCAAGGGCACGGGGAGCACACTGATAATCTTACAAATTCTCATTTCTTTCTTAACTTCATGAGAATTTTGAAAGCAGTTTTGAGTCGTGGATGTGTGTGGGGGGAGTCTATGACCACCAAAGAGTCCTCTTTTGGCTAGACAGTTGCAAAACCTACTTGATGCGAATAGAAGAAGTTCTCTCTCAGGCGATAGGGGGCCAAGTCCAAAAGGGCACAAGCCAAACAGTTCAAAGCAGCCTCAACGCTGCACTCAAAATGACATTTTATTTTCTGCTTTAATCAGCCACACTTACTGACCACTAAAATAAATACAAAAACGTGTGTAAAATAGGTTTTATTGGTTTCCGTATGATATTTGGAGTTGTAACATTCCATAATATTGCATACTACTCATATGTGTTTTGTTACAGTAATGGGCCTTGGGCCTGGATTTAAAGATGCACTATTATTATCTGAAGTCAATACAGGTATTTTAATTTCACAATATTACATGAAGATGTCGTGCTGTAAATAACTGAAATTTCTTATTCCAGAGTCTAGTGAACTCTAGGGGTCAGAGTTAAAACTTCATAAAACAACTGACCGCCCCACTACAAAACCCATCATTCCTGCAATTTAAGAAATTTAAACCAGTTGAGAACGAACCAGGGAGCAAAGACAATAGTGCATCTTTTCAGATAAGCAGACAGACCCGACAATACATATTTCCCAGTTGCAAACTTGTTCTCTAGCTAACTTCTGTGCCAACATTATTAGTCTTCTGGTTGCTGCTAGCAACAGCGTTCAAAGCAAATACTAGAAAATTAAAAAGCTGTATGAACCAGTCCTCAGACAAAAGTGCCATGTGGAAAAAAACTTAGATATGATTCAGTGCACCAGAGAAGGGAATAAATAAAAAAAGAAAAAAAAAAAGGGTAAGCTTTGCATAGTTGCATAGATTAACTAGTTATTATTCACATTTAAGTAAAAATAAATGGTACCCTCTTAAGAGAAGCCCCCCAAACTGTACTTCTAACCAGCCTTTGTATCCGGTGGGGCACTTCAGAACTTCCCCTTGGATTTAAATGCCGAACCTGTGACGAGGTCTCATCCTTCCCGCCGGCCCGGGAGCAGCTCCGTGGGCTCCAGCCGCTCCCTATGGACAAGCCGCCGGCGCGCCCGGCCCCACAGCCGCCGCTCACGAGCCCGAGGGGAGGCCTCCCGTTCACTTATCCTTTACAGAACAGCTCATACAGCCTTTTCATTCCTTCTTTAAAACAAAATTTAGGGTAAGCCGTTATTTAGCTAAGGCTAAATAATGTTTTTCATTACTAAAGCCAATCAATTTCAGTTCCCTTCTAAACTATTACTTTTGGTGTATCAGAGGCGGAGATAGTTAATCTAAATGCATAAAGTGCAATCACTAACTGCTCAGACATACAGACTAACATATCAAACTCAAGACACTCGTTCAAAACAAATTTAATACTTTAAATGTCCTCTCTCCTATCCATTTTGAAGTCTTTCAATCAAGATTCCTATTGTATTTCTTACAGTTTATAAAACATCAGCCATTCATAGTCTTTTAATCAAGATTTGGCTTAGAGATGAGGTTTACAAATGCTGTGTTCACAGGGTCCTCCGAACAAAAAGCAGGCACAGATAGTTACAGAATATTACCAAAACAAGTCTGTTAGAAGCAACGGCATACCCTGTTACCTGATTAATTTTCTTACCCTCAAAGAACATTGAAATCCAGTATTTCCTAGCAATCCTGGTACATTTCCATGATCATTACCCTGTACTTTGAGCAGATGGGGCAGGGGGAGGAGGAAGTCAGAATACAAAAACGAAAATTGTAAGAGTAAAAAGGGCACAAATACAATCATCTAACATTATATGAAAATTTGGCAGCTGTACTCAGTATTATCACACTATTCAAAACTGCTGTATGCTATACAAATCTAGGCTTAAAGTGTCATTTGCTAAAATATCTCATTATTCAGAGTTCATAAAGTAACAGCACTCCTATATACACTTTTAACAGACCTCTAACTTCCAGTAAAAATTTCAAGAGGTTTCTTCCCTCCCAGTTACATCTTAGTCAAAACTGACCATTAATCTTAAAAAAAAAAAAAAAAAAATCCACTTCAAGTCCCACATTCAATTACAGTATAGTATGTATTGCTGTAGCAAAGTGAAACGTCTTATGAATCTTAGCTTGCACATAAAAAAAATCTAAATATAAAATGGTACTATAAATGATATAATCTTTAACCTGCATTTCTCAGTGCATTAAAATATTACTTAGTAACAAGCACAGTGCCATGGGAAAAGTATTTTCTAAGTTTAAATTGCAGCTTTTATAAAGCATGAAATGCTCTCATATCAAAGATTTCACTTAACCCAGAAGTTTGGAATCAATACATTAAATACAGATAAAACTCATCTTAAGTAACCCAAAGAATTAATTTCTCCAAATGAGACACAGTACTAATATGCCAAAAAACACTACTAATATGCAAGTCCAAGCAGGGCATACACTTCTGTATTTAAAATGGTTAATGTAAATATCAGAATACTATTTATCTTAGTGCTTAGCAGCACACACTGCTTTGTAAAACATAAATGCTCAGAAGACAGTAACCTTAGTTTGGTGTCCACATACCTAACTCTATTTACAGCACAACAAACTTTTCGTTCAACTGGAAAGGAGCCATTCGCTCCCCATTTTTCACTGCAGCATTTCTACTGTATCACCAAAAGAAAACCAAGAAAACTAAGTTAAAAAATTCAAGTGGTGGCAACATGTTTGGTCAAAAATGTGACAGCTACCCTCTCCCCAAAGCTACTGTTACTAGGGCAAACGCTGCAAGGTGTCTCAAACCACAACAGCGTTACCACGTGCTTACAGGAGACGGCTGCAAACCACCTGCCTGGTATTTGCCACGGTGCAAATCGCCATCTCTCCCATTCATCATCACGGCTTTCTCGTGGTAACTACAGCAACTGCTTCCACAGCAAAGTGTTACATTTGTGGCTGACTTTTAATGCCATTTAGCAGCTCGAGTTACGGAGCTGGCATCAAATGGCCCGCAAGCTCTCTGCTGACTCCGATTTGACAGCCTCTGAAACAGTCCTCTTCCTGTGCACATCAGAAAAAGCTTCTTCATATAGTTAATATTATATTACATAATTCGCGTTATATATCTATTACGCCTTTAAATATACTTCATAAATAAATTTCAACAGTGTGCTAAGTAAAGCAGAAAAGTTTTTACAATTTAAATAAATATTTTTCACATTCCAATTCGGCTTCTCACAAGCTCATCTTTATTTCATGCCTTAGTTCTGAAGCAATGGTTCTGCTTCAATACAAGAGGTAGATTTGATAGAGACCGGGCAAGTCGAGCCTAGAGACCGGGCAAGTCGAGCCTAGAGACCGGGCAAGTCGAGCCTAGAGACCGGGCAAGTCGAGCCTAGAGACCGGGCAAGTCGAGCCTCCTGCCAGAACTGCAGCTGGCAGTAGCAGTATTGCTGAAACGCAGTTGGAGACTACAGAAGAAACTCAGAACTTCTACTCAAAGCCTTACTGTGTCTTAGCTTAACAGTCCTTGTTAAATCACATTTAATGCTTTACTGAAGACATGATTACTCACAGTCGTTTTCTGTACACGAGATAATGAAAAACAAAGACAGATACAAAACAAAAATCAACAATTGTATCTAACAAAATGTATAAAAGTGCATGAGCTGCTGCTTCGCCTGTGAAAAAAACATAATTCAACTTTTTCTCTCGCTTTGGCCATAAAGAAGAGATCTCTTAAAAACAAGAACCTGCAGGTGTTTACATGTTATGCTTGTCTTCACTTATTCTTTTTATAGTTGAAACCCCTCCATTGGAGCCTCCTGCTGTTGAAACACAAACTGCTGTTGACTTTCATCCACCTGAGGTGCAATACTGGAATCCTCTTCTTCGACACCAAAGTAATGTTCTATGAGTTCAAAAGCCTTCTGGTAGATCTCTTGGTTTTCATGTCTCTGAAGAAACTCAATTTTATCAAGTCCTAAATTAAAAACAGAACTTTTTTCAAAATCTAGTTACTTCTAAAGACTCAAAGAATAATGAAACAGCTTGTAATAGAAAACCTTAGTGGTACTTCTCAAACTAAAAAAACAAACCGTAAGCCATCTGATTTCAGTCACTATCCCTCACAATCCTCACAAAAAAGTGTTTTTCCCTTCCATGGCTATTCAGAAACTAATACTCATTTTTCGTTTTTCTGCACAAAGTGTGCCTAATTAAGACAGATTATTGAATTTAGTATTTCCAGACTCTAACTTTAAGGATTGTATTAAAAGGATACTAACATGAGTAAAGAGCTGTGAGACGCAAAAGAAATACACCATGTCTGTCTCTAGGGAAAGACATTATCTGTAGATTTAAAATCAGAACAGTATAAAATTGCTTGCTAGAGTAACTTCTTGTATCCTCATTTCTTTTGATACAAGGGGTTTAATTTTAAGCTTCAAGTAGTTCTATCCCCTCATTCATCACTGGCTGCAGTCTTTTTCCTGGAGGTTTCTTGTTTTCAATTTTATTTGTATTTTCAAATTTACATTCCAAGTTTTCAAATTTGGAGGGCATCACCTACACAACTCTGCCCCAGCAGAGCACCATGCAAGTCTCTGTTCCCCCAGGCCCTCTACTTTTAGCAGAGTCAGTCAGGTTAAACGGCTGACTGGGAGGTCTGAGCTGAGACAAAGCAGCTCTCCCCTGAGCTGGCCTAGGAAGGTCTCCTCTGGTCACTCGAGGATCCGAAGGCGGGCGACGCCAGAAGCCAGCGCAGCTGGTTCCCCGGACTAACTACTGCCAAAGTCATCAAGTACAACAGGAAATGGGAACCTCTGCTGCTCTGTGACAACCTTCGCATCTCTGCAGCAGCATTAACTTCTCTCAGAGGGTGTTACCCCCTCAAAAGCACCCTAAACCCAATCATGGAAATTCTTTCCACTTTCAAAGATCTCAAGTCTCTTCATAGTTAAGTTACATTAAACTACTAAACATGTGTTCATCTTCCAAGTTAGATGGCAAAGTAGGTTTGCTAATGCACAGAATCATATTTCATTTTAGAAATGTAACTAAAAATGTTACTAAAAAGCTAAAAAATCCCTTTGAAAAGGTATTCAAATTTAATGACCATCTTACAGAAAAGTTATTAGTATTTAATCGGATATAATATAGCCAGCCAGACCTATATACAGTTTCTGAAACAAAAAGGCCTGTCAATTTTCTCTTCTTAGAAAGAGAATGAAAAAAAGGAGCCTCCACAAATAATGACAGGTTCAGTTTTAATATTTTGTCAAATCAAAAGCATCCAGTTGGAGTTTCACAAATATATTTTTAACCTTGATACTCTGATGTTTAAAAGTAGTTGAATTCAAATTTCTTAAAAGCAGAAGCAAGTATTTTCAGAAGTAACTATAATCTACTTCATATCACGATCTGAGGTAGATTCTTGCTATTATTGGTATTTGGCATGCTAAGAAATGATCAACTTTGAGAATAAAAGAAACAAATAGCACCACCTCCACCACCAAAAAAAAAAACCCCACCAAGCAAGCAAAGAGAAGTCCCAGTTAGTATCTAAAATAAAGTTATAGATCAAAAGAACTAAGACAAACTCTGATCTTGCATCCTATCTGTAACAAAACTGTATGCAATAGGTGCATATATTAATAAACATTTTACAATTGAGGGTAAAATTGTGCAATATGATATCTGTGCATTAAATGCTTCTGAGAATGTTTTTCTAAAAGAGTATTTCGAACTGATCACAGGCAAGAGAAAAAAAAATGCATTTAAGTAGTTTTCCCACCATGTTACATTATTCAATTTGTAGTGATTAATGTCCAGTTATACTTGAAAATTCTTCCATTATACCTGCCTAAAACTCTCACACAAATAGTTGGCAATAGTTTTGTTTTCACAGCCTGAAATATGGAATTTAAGATATGCAGGTTTTAAAATAAGTACATTCTTACCATATGCTTCCTCTATAAGGGCACAATAAGGATTAATGCCCATTCCATTCTGCTTAGACTCCTGTTCTCCAAGACGCAGAATATTTTCAAGTCCATTTAAAGCCACCTGTACTATCTTTGAATCCATCACAGTCAGGAGATCACAGAGAGGCTTGGTACAACCTAATGCTACCAAATACCTTTATAACAGCAGAAAAACAGAGGGGAGAGGGTAAAGGTGATAATTCAGCACATTTATTCTGAGATGTCATTTTATCAGCATTTTGCTTAAAAAAAAAAACAAGTGGCTTAAGCAACATTTATGAAGCATGCAACAACATAAAAATAAACTTAGTCTCAAATAGAGCAAAGCTAATTTATCCTAATGAGAAAATTTAACATGTATATTCTACTAATGCTACATTTCAGTTAAGAACGTCTTCAAATTCTTTTTATGTAAAATTTTCAGTTGTTTGACTGAGTATATGGGAGAAAGTTAGTAAGTTCCTTTTTCAAGCACTAAGAATGTTTACAGAGGCAAAACCAACACGTAACATGTTACAAAGAGATAAGAACAGTGATCCAGAGCAGCTCAGTTTGTACTAACAGCCTGTTAAGGTTTAGTTTTACCCGCTCTAATGGGAAGGACATGATTTTGTTGTGAATATATCAGAACATGAAGATTCTGAGTAACCTGCTCCTCTTCTCAACTTTGTGGACTTTGGGAACTCAGAACCTTTGTCCTTGTTCCTGCCATGCAAGTAAAACGAAGCCAGCAGTGCTTGCCTGCTGGCAGGCAAGACAACAAGGTTGTCTGAATGCAGTTAATTAGAGAACGTAGAACATCTTGCAAGTCTGAGGGTAGTATCTGGAGGATGTTAAAAGGGCTAAAATTTCATGAAAGAGATGGTATGGATTCTGTGATAAGATGCTATGTTTATGCTGTTATATGCATATTTACTATTCCAAGATCCTGCATTAAAATTTGTATTAAATATGCTAAAATTTTATAAGCTAAGTTATGCAAATAATTACAATAACAAACTTTCCTTCTGTCTGATAACATTTACCAGTTTTAAGAAAATTGAAATGATCTAAGGTTCCAATAAACATGCATGTATTTCACAAATATCTTGGAGGATTTATTGTATCACTTTCAGTTCTGCCTTCTAAATATTATATTGTCATTTTGTAACCCCTATGTTAACTACTAATAAAAACTAAACAAACAGCATTCAGAGCACCTACAGAGTACTTGATTTTAGTTGTCTTATCTTCGCAGTACATGAATAGCTGCTGATAGTAATCATATCAATATATCAATATTGATATATTTTTATATATCAATACAGTTTTGAAGAAAAAGCTTGATAATATGTTTGAAAATAATGCAGAGAATGAATCTAAAATACATGAAGAAACGGTAATATTTTGGAAGTTTCTCTGTAGATAGAGCCTTGTAGCACACATTTTTCCATTTTCAGACACTGCAGCTATTCATGAACTATTTAAACTGTGTTTGACTAGGAAACATCAATTCTGGAGGTTATGCCTAAAGCTTCCACAGAATTAACACCGCTGAAACAAAGCAACTTCTGTCAACGTACTGTTATACCTACTGGATACCTTTTATTCCTTTTTCTGATTATCACAGGTTTGTGCACAGACAAGAGTTTCAAGAAATTGAAGTTGTGCTTAGGGTTTTATTGCTATGTTTGTTAGGATGCAACTGAAGAAATAAAAGCTCCTTAGAAAAGTTACTTAGGCTAAGAGCAGCGTGCACAAATGAATTACCTAATCTGTTCAGGGGTTCCTCCTGATGTTGCATTAGTTATGGCCCACGCTGCTTCTTTTCGGGTGCGAAATTCAGCTTTCTGAAGAATTTCAATCAATATTGGAAAAATATTTGCATCTATAACAGCCTAGAAGAAGAAATTATGAGATTTTATGATAATTAAGAAATATATATCAGAATGGAGCACTGAAAGCTCTTCCAGTAAATTTCACAAATCTGTTTGTATCAAAAGGTGCAATGTTTTGTTCTCTAACAAGAAAGCACCAGGTTAGGAATTCTGAACTGTTACTCATATCTGTTCAAACACTGTACCATGCAAGCTTTGGGAATATTTTCTTTGCTGATTTCATTTTTTTACAATTGGACAAGAATAAGCTTGCTTAAAAGTTTTATTGTATGTTAAAAGAGGACCTAAGAGACCTACAGCACCTTGAAACAAATCTTTACTCTGGCCTTTTTATTCAGGTCTGCAGTTTTGGTAAAAGTATGTCTGTAATTGGAGACTGTATAACTACACTTAAGAATTCTTCAGGCAAATAACACTTTCACTGGTGATTCAGGAAGAAGAAGAGAGAAAAAAAATCATACTAATTCAGACTGTTTTTTGAAAGTCTGACAGAACCTTTTTCTCTTTTCCAAGTAATAATATTAGATTGATCACTGGATAAATAACTAGGATCTAATAAGACCAGTATTAATGACAATTTTCTGAAACAAACACGCAAAATAGGCAGCACTCCAAAATAAACTGAATTGGTAGAATGGTCCTCTTTCCATTAGATTTGTTGGAAGAGATGTTTCTGTTGAACTTTTAAAACAGAAAAAATGCCATTACATTAACAACATACACATCAAAGCATAACAAAATTAAAGAGAATATATTATTAGATGATGCACCAAAGGAAAAAACAGCAAACGTTGATATTAAATCTAAGAGAATATTTGAGGTATCTTTTCATTTCTTCTGTAAGAATATGAAACTCCTTCAAGAATTCAAATCATCCTCTCTAGCACCATTTATGATAAATATTATTTTAAAAGTTATAATTTTTGTTCTAAATTAACAAACAACTCAGAAGGTGAATACAATTATAAACAGGACTAAAATAATGCAGAGTTAATTTAACACCTATTTATTTCTCAAAAGTTATGTGAACTCAAAAATCATGTGATAAAACCAATCAAACAAACAATCCACCCAATTCCTAATATACAGGCTGTTACCTGAATCTGCGCTCTGTTTCCTGCAGTAATATTAGAAACAGTCCAACATGCTTCTTTTCGAATAGATTCCTTGGGACTACTCAGCAAGTGCAAGAGACAGGGCAATGCAGAGCAATTTAGGATCACCTAAAATAATTAGAGAATTGAAAATGTGTTTGTACAATTAAAAAAAAAAAATTCACAGATAACATCCAAAGGAACAGATTTTGCAACAGTTTCTTGCTTTACAAAATGTCATAGATAACATCTTGCAAAATGAAGGTTCTCAATGCTTCAGTGTTTGAATAAACAATGCAATTATTTGAAAGGATCTGACCTCAAAATCACGGAGACTAAAAACAGCAAGACTTAATAAGGTTGCTTAACACTAGAACATAACCTTAACAATTGAAAAGTTTAAACCTAATTTGTTCACATTTTTTGAAAGGCTACCTACATCTTTTATTTAATTCCTTAGTAAAAGCCTTTTATAGGAGGCCCAGAGCAAAATAAGCACTTAACCAAATTCCTTATTTTCCACGTATGGGCTTTTGGACACAATTTTCTTCAAAACGAGATCTATCATGGTAGTATTTCTTACATTGCTTCCGCTGCCTAACAAGAATCTTCAGGACAAGTTGCATCAGGAAGACCATTACTTTCATGCACAAACTGAGTATGGGAAGTGCTTATGAAAAGTGAAAGCTTGACAGCATTTTAAGACTTCCAAAAAAAAGAAAAAAAAAGTAGCAATAATATAACAGAACCTCTACTAAGAAATAAAAGTTTCTAACCAACTTCATATGTTGCTGTATAAAGTCAGTTCTTGCAATAATTTAGTGTTCAAAATTGCAGTCTAAGCTGATGCCAGACTGGCAGTATAATAAACAAAGTATATTTATACGGAGCCTCTTTCAATGAAGCATTTTTGCAATTAATTTCTACAAAATTCCATATCCCTTTTTATTCCTGGCAATTTACTTTTCTTTAATCAATTAGACTTACCTGCGTTTGGATATCATCGCCAGTAACAATATTTCCAACTGCTCTTAGTGCAGGGGACACCACCTTGTAATCATTATGCCTGGAGATATTACAAATGTTAAATTCTTTGATGTTACCAAATGTCATGCTGTATTTTTGCATTTTCAGTCAACAATGGTTTACTTTAGATGCTAAATTTTTATCTACCACTGAAACCACTGTTCATTTCTTATAATTCCTTTCTACTTCGCCAAATTTGTCAACTGTAAACTCATAACTCAATTGCCTAGTCATAGAAAAGGCATCTTTAAGGAACAACAAACCTTGCCTCTGCTGAGCAGAAGAGCAGCAGTTTGTACAGGGGATGCTGCCTACAACCTGAGGGCATGAGCACTTCACCCACCTCCAGGACTACTGAACACAAATCTGGAAACTGCCCCATCTGACAGGCTCACAGACCCAAGGTGTGTCAATAGTTACACACTACAGCCTGTTCAAGAAACTTGCCCTCCTTTGCAAGTGAATGACCACAGAAACCAACATACTAAGCCCATATTCAACTACTGAATAGGGGAATGAGGTACTGAGAGGTCTACTCAGTCTTCTTGAAGCACTTGAAGGTGAAAAGGCCATTTTACCCTCTCCTGACAATTACACAAATAATACAGAGTTATGCTCAGCTGTCAGTGCTGGGAACTACTATCACCGATACCACTATTCTGCAGGCCTCATATGAACATATGGATTTCTCCTCCTTTTCTAGGGAAATAACCATAAAACAAGTATTCTTGAATGGTTCAAAACAACTACTGCAGAACCATGGCTAAAGCCTGTCTCTAGACTTGGGCTGTCCCAGACCTCACTACATTTCAACTTCATCTCCTAGAAGATGGCATTACTGGTAGAGAAAAACAAAACAAAACAAAATCACTGACATAAAAAAAAAAAATCAAGCTGAGAAATAAATTTAACACCCTAAGCTTGGTCTTCAGCCTTAACCTTCCAACTGCTACAAGCAGATGATTCCTACACTAAAGTTTAAAGAATAAAAAGGAGTACTTTGGGGGAAAAAAAAAAAAAGCCTCTTACACTATTAATCACAGGAAAAATCCCAAAGCAAGTAGCCAACCCTAGCAAGTAGCAGAAAATCTTTCAGACCGAGTTCACGTTCATTACTTCCTACTGAAGAAAGTTCAGACTTGAGGTGAAAAAGCATCAAAAACAACAGGAGGACATCTCCTTACGGAGAGCTCAACTCCCTTCAAATTCATTAATATTAAGAATGCTGTGAGACATTTATTTCATTAAGAGAGTACTTACATCAGCAACTCTACCAGTCTTCGGCATACTCCAGAATCAATAACAGCTTGGATTTTATCATTGGGTCCATCTGAAAGGTAAGAGAGGGCCCAGCAAGCATCTGCTAACACATCCGGGTCACTGCTAAACAACAGTCTTGATAAAACATTTAAGCAAGGAGCAACCTAGGTGAAAAAATAAATAAATATATATTGCATAAATATTTCCTAGATACAGGTATTTCCTATTTTTTTCATGTTTCAGAGAATACTTTTCAACAGTTCAGAGGTACAAAGCTTTTTATTGTCAAAGCACCCATGCTCAATAATGATATAATACTTGGGTGGAGTATTTCCCTATTATACTGTTTGTAACAATTGTTTGCTGACAAGTATCGAGATAGATTAGTTTGGGGAGAACAGACAGATAGTGAGGAATACAATTACAATAAAGTAATAAAATTGAGTCAGTCCCCAGATACAAAGCTAGTGGGTTCATTTCCTTCAGTTTCCTGATTTCTGAGAATTTTTTGTTATACCTTACTGAAGTCTGGAGGTGGATTCTTTCCTCTACAGAGATTCGAAAGAGCCCAGACTGCATTTCTGGTTGTTGTAAGACGATTTGAATTTGTTAACAGTCTGTCAAATAGAGACAAAACGATGTTATCAAAAAGATATTCAAACTTTTTCTAATGTGTTGTTGTTAACATGGTAGTATTATTTGGGTGGGAGGTGGAGAGAGGAAGGAATCTACTATAGGGTACTAGATTCAGTTTATTTCTTTTAATAGTTCACATCCTGCAATTTTTGTCTTCGAATGAACTGAATTTGAATAGGTTATTTTGAAAGGACAACTCATTTCCAATGCATATAACACACACCACTGCTGATATTTAAAAAAAAAAAAAAAAAAAATCTCTCCTGAGATTCTTCAGAAGGATGCAGTTAATCTATTTTTTTAATATAAATTTTGAATTCCATAAAATATTAGAAATTGAAAAATCTTAAAAGCAAATGACTATTTTTGCTTAATGAAAGTAAAAGATGTAAAATTTGAAAAAAACAATCTCACTTTCAGATACATACCATAATTATCAAAAACTTTAAGTCTTTTAATCATTTGCTCTATATTAAGCTATTTTCTAAAAGCTTTTAAGAAATTTATTGTTTTAATTAATCTTATATCTGCAAAGATTTCTGTTGGATACATTTTTGCTTGCGATGAAGCTATACTACATTCTACCGTAAGCAGAAAGTTAGCATAGCAAGTGCTATGTTTAGCTATGAACAACTCTCCTACTGAATGAAAACCTGGTGCAAGACAGCTAATATAGTAACTATCCTGCCAGCTCATCTCAACATCCCCATGGACAGCAAGACCAAAGCTTGAGGTTAGTGGACAAAGCTGGAGAAGCCAGGGAGCACAACCAGTTGCAGAGCCAGTGGGAACCACACAAACGCAATTAGGGCTTAAATCACCTCTCCCACCTTATATACTCAGAAATCTAATAATGTCCTCCTTGGCTGCTCCCTTGACACTTCATTTCGAAAAAATCACTAAAATAATCTTTTGAAAACACGTGAAAGTTTCTAGTGATTATGTTATATAATGTTCATATAATCTGAAATGTTAGATTCACAGCAGTGTCTTTAAAACAAAAACATATCTACATGTATTTTAAATTTTCTGATCAAGAAAAATAAAGACTTCTAATTTAAAAATAAGTACAAGTTTTATAATAAGTGACTTCTAAATTGAAGCTTATACTTATCTATAGCTCTATACTACAGTTACAATATTACCTTACAATACTTACTCCAAGAGGGGTGGTAAGATTCCACAGTTTAAAACAAAGTCTCTACATTCTGCATTATCACCAGCAATGTTACCGAGAGCCCACACTGCCTGGAAAAATGAAATATCTAAATCAAATTATACATGCTTACATAACAGATGATCTACAGTGCATTACAGATAATCCACATATTTTTACATCAGGCATTATGAAGGAGTCGAAGTTAGCAACATCATTCTGAACACAAAATTTCAAGACTATTAATTTCTATATTGCATTCATTGTATACTTATAGAGGAAGCCATACTTCTAACATCTTCTGTTAGTAAAAATATGTTAATCTGTACGCTTTTCAACAAAAAGTATATATATTATTTTCAAATATTTATATTCTATCAATAAATGCTACATTTAAACTGACTCAAAGATGCAAACCACGCATGAAGAATCAAAGGTGTTAAATCAGAAACCTTGACTACTCAAATTCTCCAGCATTCCAAAATCATGTAAAAGTGTATTCCAGTGTACTACGGCATCTTTCCAAAATATATATTTTTCAACCAAGAAAATATTAATGAAGGCTGTAAAATAATACAAGGGAAGGACAAAAGGAAACGGATGTAAAAAAGAAATACTGCACGGTAACTTTGTGATGGTAAGAAAATAAAGAAAAAAAGTCATAAATTTTTGTCTGTTATGATATTTTAAATTCTCTTCACTTGTAAATATCACAATAGAAATAAGGTACTTTCTCAAATTATTCAATTACATGAAATACAAAACAGAGTAAGAGGCAAAAATAGCAAGGGTAAAGAATTAGAGGCTCAGATTTCCTTTAATCAGGCAAGAAAAAATATTTTCACAAATTAATTTTAAATTGTCCCAAGAAAAGACTTACCTGCTCCTGTACATCTTCATGTTCTGAACTAAGTAACTTAATAAAAATCGGAACAGCTCCGGTTTCAATTACTACTTTGGTGTGCAGAAAAGTCCCGGATGCAATATTCGTCAGGGCCCAAGCAGCTTCAAACTGTTGAGGAGCAGAAAGTATAAGCATCAAAATAAATCTACAAAGCTTGCAGAGGTTTCTTTTGCCCTTCCCCCCCCCACACACTTTTTTTTTCCTTCTTTTTCACACACACAAAAAAAGTAGTTTTCATTGACAGAAGACACTTAGCAGAGCTCAAAAAATAAGGATATATGCAGTTTTTGAGACTCTGGTTGCACCACTTGCATTATAATCTCTATTCACTGGCATGAACACTCACTATTAATTCAAAATTAATTCTTCTAACATGAATGCAGACAAGGTCCATGTGCCATTCCACGGCTACCACTGGCAGCAGAAACTATCTTCTTATGAACTTCTCAAAGATTTTTCTGCAAGTATTTCATACAAGTCTGTTTTCTGTCTTTTTCTTCTTTTGTGAATTACAACTGAAAAGTAGGAGTACTCTGTACCCAACTCAAACAGAAGAGATGCTGCTCACACATCAGTGTTGATGCACTGTGTGCTTTACTACTTTGGAAATGCTTTTGAAGTGGCACTTCCAATTATTTGACCAGTTGAATATATATTCCCACAGACTACTATGAAAATCAGACGAGTCACGATCTAATTTCCGTGATGATTGACATTTTAGACAACTAAGATCTACATCTTTGATGACTAAAAATCATTAAATTTCATTATTAAAAAAGGACTTCATTTCTAATGATGTTTTGGGGGTTTCTAATTCTATTCCAAATTCTAATGCAGTACCAGCCAGACTCACCTGCAGAGTGTAATTCTCATTCCTTTCTAGAAATTTCACAAATCTTTGCACTACTCCTGGTTTTTGGATGACTTCATCTATAGGTGGATTCGGTTCTAGGAGATTAAAATAATAATAATAATTATTATTATTATGTGTGTGTGTGTGCACGTGTGCGCAAGTCTAATGAAAGAGACCAAACAAATTACATCTTCAGTATAACACCATCACCACAGTTCTCAGGAAGTCCTTATCATAATTTTTAGCCTTCAGTCATTTCAATCAAAAATGAAAAAGCTAAACTTTGATTTTAGAATATATATATACACACTTTTTTTTGCTTAAATCATCTCCATAAGCTGCTCTAACTTAGTAAACACTATTCTGTCTAATAATAAAAGTTCTACACACTACAAACATTGGCATGTTAGTAAGTCTCTAATAACCTCTCTTGTAACCCATTATAAACCATGCTCTGGTTTACAATTTTTTTTCCTCAGTTCTGTAAACTGATGTGTTATTGCTGAAGTCTGATTAACTGCACTGCACTGTATAAATATTGGTATTAACATACAACTACATATCTTAAAAGACGCAACAAAAACAAGGGTTCTTTGGCAGCTGTATCGTTTTCTTCCCCTCAAATACAGAGCTGCATTAAGACCAGCAATTCAAACAGTACAATAAGTACCATAAGTAACACTGCTGTGCAGTTAGATATTGCCCTGGACACTTTAATCAAAATGTCCTAGCTTTTGTCACTTTGTCTGAAAGACTTAACATGAGAATAATGAAGCTTTTTGTATTTGGCCATGATGTTGGAATGGACTTGGCACTGCTTCCACATAAACAGAACTAGAAGCTTCAGGAAGCTCTTTTTTAAAGCAGAACAAAGTTAGCCTCTAAGTGACTAAAATTTGTAATACCAGCATAAAAGAAACAAAACAAACAAATAAAAAAAAAAATCAGAAAATGTTTACGTACCTTTAGATAGCAATTTCCTGAATTTCTGAGTTGCTGTAAGTTGTTGATCGGGATCATCTGAAAAAATCATCTGAACCATATCTACTGTAATAACTTCTTCCTAAAAATGAAAGAACAATTTCTTATGTCTAAATTAATCATATGAAAGATAGTATCTTTAAAACATGCAAAAGTATTTACCTCTGGAATAGGTACAGTAGAGCTGACATCAGGATCTTGAATTGGACTTTCTATCATAGATTCCTCATTTCCCGGAAGAGCAACATTTCGGCGTTTAAATAGCTAAACAAAGAAGAAATTTGTGGGGATGTCAAAGTTGATCACAGAATAGGTAGTAACAACATGCATTTGAAGAAATGCTTTCACCAGTGACAGCTGTGTTTTAGCTGCTCACCTTCCTATTCAGACATACAAATAGAAATCTAAATTAAAGTTGACTGAGTATAAAAGAGAAAAACACAACATCTTTATCTTGACAAACAATACTGCACCACATCAGAGGAATGCTTAAATGCTTGAGCTCTTTTTAATTAGAAAAGATTTATACATTTTTCACATGAAAAAAAACAATAACAAAGTACACATCTTTTTGCTTTTAGTGTTTAATTCCTCGCAGTTCAGCACTTAAAAAAAAAAAAAACAACTAACTGCTGTAACACTGTTTCTTCTTCTTTACATTGTTTGTTAGCTAAAATCATCAAGACAGAGGTAGGATTCCTGTTTCTGTACACTGCATTCCCTCCTTTAACATTCAGCACAGAAAGTCTAAGATCTATGTACTTCTATATTAGGATAATTAATTTGTAACCACATTTACAGTTGTAGAAAAACTAAAAAAGAAACATTATTTTAATAGAGACGGAGAAAACGGTGTGGCTTCAAGGTGAACTTTCTGAAGATGCATGAAGATGCACATCTTTAAAGTGATTTTGAATATCATAAATGTTTAACACTGGCTTTATACACTGCCTACACTCTAAATAGATACCTGCATGTATTTAGTAGGTATGCTTCATTTCATTTCATTTAGTAGGTACCTCTTCATTTTCTGGCATACAAACAGGGCATTCATGTCAGCCTGTTTTGCTTCTAGAAGCCAAACCTATATTTTTATCTTCAGTTCAGTACTACACTACATACAGTACAACTATTATAATTACACAGAATGATTGAGGTTGAAAGCTACATCTGGAGATCATCTGCTTCAACCCCTATGCTTAAACAACAATTAACAAGTCAAAGAATATTATGCTAATATCTTCAAAAATAAATATTAAAATCCCAATCCATTAACTTTCAATGATCTCACCTCTTAAACATAATAATGAGACTTCTACTGAATCCCAAAGGTCTTCAAAGTTGTCTAGACACCTAGATTTCTGCTACTGCACATGGCCAAGCCTTCTTAAGCAACTCTACCCACACATCAAAAGTCAAGCAGCATCCTAAAAACAAAGCATTATGTCTCTTATTCAACACCTCACTTTTTGGATTTTTTTTTTTTTGGATTCAGCAGAATTCTGGACACGGAACAACTGCACTCAATTCCACTGAAACCTAAAAATGGAAGGAGAGAGAATGTTCCTCTTTCCTAAGATCAGCCATTCTTTGCAGTACTCAGCAAAAGTGAGAAAGCTCTTGGTTGAAACCTGTTATCTGCTTTTGCTCACCAACTTGCTCTGCCTTTCAGTTTTTCTGATGCAAAAGCCATCTCATTTTCCTGCATGACTTCTTCTCTCCATGTGAGGGGAGCTAAAAATACTAGTCTAACAAATTAAGAATAAAGAGAATACAACAGTATTCTGATAATACTCAATATAAGACAAGGAACACTCATTTTTTGGTAATTTACCTATTTTGGGGGAGAATTTAATATAAAAATACACAAACAACCCTATCAACAGATAGTGAAATTTGGGTGAACCCCTTCACCGGTGCTCCAGTACCATACGATTACTTAGTCCTAAATCTCAGGTCCAACTAATTTAAATACCTTTTCCACATAGTGACACCACTTTCCCAGGAGAAGGGTAAGCGTTCCCATCTCTCTCTAGGTGGTGGGAAACAAAAGCCACCCACTTTAGACTGGGGATAGTTATCAGACTACTTTCATTACCTTCCTGGAAGGGAATTCAGAAATATTTGGGGAAGATGGACTAACACCAGCCATAAAATTACACAAAAGTCTATGTACTCTCATCACTAAAATTCCAATATCAACCAAAAATATCATTTATAAAAGTTTAACAACTTCCATTTGATAGCCACGGTACTAAACTACTCTTTGAAAAGCTCTTGAGCAGGTTAAGGCAGTTGTTCAAAGACAACTGTCACTTTTAACACTCACTTTTAACAGTACAACTTTGGCCCAAATGCTAAAAGAGAATGCAGGGTTTTGAAACTTTATTTGAATTAAGACATTCTCCTCACCATAGTCTTGCATGTTTAAACTGAGATTTAACAGTAATCTATGGATTAATTAAACTCAAAATATGGACCTCTCCTTGGTAGTCTCCAATGGGAGCAAAGGGGGCCTTGGTTCACCATTTGTTTTACGACTTACTGAAAGGTGCCTGGCACTCACCAAGACTGCACAGAAGAACAGATTTAACCTGGTTCTCTGGATTCCACTCCCGGAAGAAATATCCTTTCACAGAGCTGAATATAACTTCACAAACCCTTAACAATTAACATCTCTTTGAGAGGCTTACCTGTTCTTCCCTTTTTTGCTTCCGAAGCTGGATTCCTTCCTCCTCTCTTCGTCTGCGCATTTCTTGGGGATTTAGTGCATTGTTCTTGTAGCTTTTCATTCTGAAGTTATCTTTCCCTGGACTTGCCATGTTGTCTATTAAAAAAAAAAAATTACCCCAAAAGCCCAAGCCTTGAGTATCTAGAGTATCTCCTGTAGCTATCATCAATGCCTAGTCAATTTTAAAAGTTTCCAAAATAGAAATTAAAGAAAAATCACTATCTCTGCATGCATTTTTAAAACTTAGACTAAACTACAGTTCATCTCATGGATCAGACAATTAAACAGATGTAACTGCTATAAAATTAAGTAACTAGTCTTATGAGACATAAAAAGCAAGAACACTGCATTGCTAAGCTTTGAGCTAAGATTTAAGACAATAACTGCCTGCCACTGTGAGCATGTGTTGGAATTTGGTTCCTCTTTTTTGAGAGGACATATTAAATGTATCAAAAAAAAAAAAATCAAGAAGAAAACCTACAGTAATTGCTGCTTCATTTGACATCTTACTTTATTGGGTTTTTTTTCTGTGTTTTAAGATGCCACTAAAACATATCATAGGATCAAATAGTTTTCTCACATTTTCCATCTCATGTATATACAGGAAAGAAAAACAACAACAAATAAAAACCTCTACAGAGAAAGAGTCAATAGCACCCTGATAGGTCTATCCTTTTCCATTCTAAATTTAAAAAGTGATTGATCCATCGTAATTAACAGCTCTTTTGATGTATAACAAAGATTAGTATCTGCCTGTCATATTTGGCATATTGGTTCTGGAGCGATGAAAGTGATGCAGCATGATTCTGTCATGCAAATGATCAAGTGTATCTGACAAAGTTTGTTTAATAGTATCACACTTGTTTTTAAAGCTGAAACTGAAGCCTTCATCTGGGAAATAATTAATTGCCAAAAAAATACGATTCAGGACTCTAAGCAAGCTCCCAACTGTCTGGGATTCTTTCACAAGAAAAGAACAAGCAGGGCATAGGAATATTTGAACTACAGCTGTGCGCAGTGCTCTATTTATCCACTTCCATGCTGCGGTTTGGTTATATCAGCACCCATGGCTGCAGAATAATAATCAGCAGCTACGAAAGGAAACCTGTCCGCAGATTCCCACTGGTATCCAGAAGACATCCGGAGGACGAGCAGCCTCTTCCACACCAGCACCTTGAACTGCTGAGAGTCCTGGTGAACTACTGCCACCTCTGGACCATGCCGCAGATTGCCAGAGGGATTTCGTGTATTGGGACTTTCAAGGCACAATTTTGAACAAGACCAGCGCGACCAGTTCCTGCGCACCCCACCTCTCTAATCACTCGGGCCCTGACAACTCAGTTGTGCCAATAAAACTGTCAGGCCAAGACACAAAAAACCCACCATTAATGCTGGGTGAAAAGCTACCCCATCCACCTCAGCAGCTAGCTCCTCAATCAGCCCCATCAGCTGGGAGGGCGCTCCCTCCAAAACCGCTTTCGGGAAGGAAAGGTCACCAAAACATACCGTGCCCACGCAGACGCTACACACGCTTCACAAGGCGGCAGAGACTACGAGTCCTGCCCAAGCCCCACAGCTTTAGCCTGCGGATCTGCAGGACGCTGAAGGTCTCTCCGCGGGGCCGCGCTCCCCTCCAGCCGCCTCCCCGGGGCCGCCGCCACCTGCGGTGCCCTCACCGGGCCCGGGGAAGAAGCCTCGGTGCCTCCCGGTCTCCTAAACGCGGGGCGCCCTCCCTGCCGCCCGGGCCAGGAGCCGCCGGCGGGGGAGGCCCTGCCCGCGCCTCCCGCCCCGTGGCCGCGGCGGGCCGAGGACACCGGCCCGCGCCGGGAACAGCGCCCGCCCGCGCTCGGCCCCTCTCACCCATCGCCGCGGAGGCGGGAAGCGCCGCCTCGACCGCCGCCTGGCGAAACGATCCGCTCCGCTCCACCCGAAAGGCGGCACCGGCGACAGACGGTAGCCCAAGATGGCGGACACCGCCGCACCGGCTGCTGAGCGGCCCCGCTCCCAGCAGCCCCTGCGCGCCGCGCCGGCGGGTGCGCGCGGGCGGCGGGAGGGAGGGGCGCCGGAGCGACGCCCACGCAGGGACCTCCGCGGGAACACCACGGCTCCCAGAATGCCCCGGGCGCGCGGCCCCGCGACGCACTTCCGTCGCCGCCTGAAGCTTCGGGCAGGTGCTGGGCGGAAGCGGCGGGGGTTTTGGTTTCCCCGCTGGGGCGGGAGTGGCCGTTGGCAGCCGTTGGCAGCCGTTGGCGCCGCCATGCCGGTGTGCGATATCTGCTGCGAGGCGCTGCCGTCCGAGGCGGCGGTGCGGCGGCACGTGCAGCGCGCGCACCTGGAGCGGCAGCCGCGCTGCCCGCTGTGCGGCGCCGCCGCGCCGGGCTACGACGAGCTGCGGCGGCACGTGGAGGAGCGGCACCCGGAGCCGGCGGGGCGGCCTGGGCCTGGGCCTGGGCCTGCGCCGGCCCCGGCGGCKGGCGCGGGTGAGCGGCCGGCCCGGGCGGGCGGGCAGCGCGGCGCTGGCCTTGGGGCTGCGAGCCTGCAGCCCTCGAGATACCCACAGCCGGTCTGGACGTGGCCCCGCTCAGCCTCCCCTGCCCTTGCTGACCCCTCTGGGCGAGGGACCCGGCTGGGTGGTTGCCCGAGATTTTGTTCGAGCTCCGCTGTGCCAAGAGTCTGTGGTGCCCTTTAGTAATCCKAAAGCTACAGACAGGTTATTTATATAGGGACAAAATAAGAACGAGAAGGTGTTTTTACTTTATTTCTATCCATGTTTAATGCAGCAGGTGCTGTGTTATAAGTGCTAAAGGATGGCAAGCAAGCATTCATCCTTTAGAAAGATATATAGAATAGATATTTTTGTTAAAGTGTCATTTCAGACTTTTTTTTTTTTTTGTATTTTTACTATAAGTGTTATTACAGAAAATAGTGATCTGTAAGTTAATTGGGCCAAAGCTTGATTAGTGGAAAGAAGGAAAATCCATTCTGATGAACTCCTGAAGCATTTAAATATAAATTCTTAAATATGAGTCCTGAATTATATATGCTGTAGAGTAAAAGGATTAAGAGAGCTGTTTTGGGGTTTGCTGCCTTTCCCTGGGAAATTTGATAGTGCAAAAATTATCATTGTGTATTTTTATACGATATACATCAACGAAAGGGATGATTCTTAAAAAATCATGAAAGCTAATTAAACATGGAGCCACAATTCTTTTTCAAACACAGGAGGTGGTGAACAGCTCTTTGAGTGTCCAATGTGCTGTCTTACCTGTACAAATGTTCAGGTTCTCCAAGAGCATGTGGATTTACACTTAGAGGAGCAAAGCTTCTCAGAAGGTACCTGAGTAGATGCAAGCTTGATAGTATTTGAAAGTATTTTAAACTATTTGCTTGTTGTGGTATAGAGTCTCTGGCAAAGTTTCAACTATGTATTTCATTATTAAAAGAAATAATAATAATAATATAGCTAATATTAAGTCATATCATGTGGCTAAGTGCTTTGCTTAATTACACATGCTAAAATAAGTCTCTGTCTGTGCATGCTTATAAAATAAATGAACTGTATTGTGGGCAAAATAAAAGCCTGGTGTGTGTGCAGGGGGGAATGTTTAAAAAGACTTTTTCAGCTCTATCAAAGGTTTACAAATGTGAACCCTGGACTGGTACAAGAGTTTACCAGTTTTACGTGAGTGTGACATGAGTTTAGAAGCAACAACTTATTAAAATTTCTAATTTATTCTCAATTCTTTTCTCTAAATGCTTGTCTTGGTTAATTAGCTATAGTGATAAGGGAAAAGACTCAAATTTGGGGTTTTTTTTTTTTTTTAAGCACAATTTCCTTCCTATGGGTTTCCCGTCCAGTTCTCTGACCTTAAATCTCTTTTTGTTGTTTCATCGTTATGAGTTTGCTAGCAATGATTCTAGGAGCTATGATACTTAGTAAATTGGGACTTCTTGCACACATACCAGGTGAAAAGAGGAAGTGCAAGGTGTTTTCTCAGTGATGGAGTTGCATGCGTTATTTGCCAAGTAACTGTCCTTTAATCCTGCATAATCTTTGTCTAAGTGGGAAGCTAAGGCTTAGTGGGCTGAATGTCATCGGTGTTACCTAGTGTTCTTTGCTAGTATATCAATATGGTATGGGGTGCATTTCCTAAAATTAATGCATAGGTATTCTTATATATGTCTACTTATAGAAGCATTTTTAAAGGTCAAACAAATGATTATTGAAAGCATTTTTAACCTGCTGATCAAATCTTCTCTCTGTAAAATATTATTCCTGAGTAGGTGGAAACTTAAGAGATCTAGAACTGGCTCAGCAGCTCCAGCTTGAAGAAGATAAACAGCAAAGATCAGAAGAGGAGAGGCAAGAGAAGGAAGAATTTAACAAGCTACAGGTATAGTAATGTGTCTAAACAATAAAATTTGAAAGAATTATGCAATTATATAAACTTGACACCTAGCAACTGCAGTATTTTGCTTCTCAAAAATAAGAATGGCCATAGCAGGTCAGACCTGCACAATCAGCCAGGCTGGACTGAAACAGAGGTATGGGAGCGGGCTGTAGGCAGGTGCAAGTCCTAAGCCACCCTAGTCCTGGCACTGGGGCTGTGCATGCTGCGTTGCCTTAGAGTGTCTGCTCCTCCACTGCCCTTCCTTGCAGGGCAGCCTGAAATGTATTACCTGAGTCCTTGAGCGGCTCTATCTGAAGAAATTGCCTGCTTTGGTACATGCTTGGTACGTGTCCAGACTTGTCATGCTAGCTCAGGATGTCCTTCTCCCTCCCACCGTGCAGCTCTGATAGCTTCACCGCCCTCTCTTCCTTCCTCKTGGCTATTGACCACCTCTGTGCCAGTGGAGCTCTGGCCAAAAGAGGGCAGAAGGAGATGCCTGCTCTTCCAGAGGTGCCTCTCCTAGGCTTGCAGTCCTCGTCTGGAGTGGAGTTTGGCCTTTAACTCTAAAATGATGATTTGAGATATCTTTTTCACTCTTTACTTTTTTCCACATTACAGGTTGTTAAATTGTAATTTACGTACACAAGTTTGCATTATTTATTGATTGTAGATTAAAAACAAATGTAGTCTAAGTAATGTATGTTCCATTCCTAACAGAGACAATATGGCTTGGATAATTCTGGAGGCTACAAGCACCAATGGGTGAAGAATATGGAAAGGGCAGTTGACAGAGGAAGAATGCAGCCTTTTGAATATCACAAGAGAAAAGCTGACATGATGGAATCTCTGGCTTTTGGTATAGATGATGGAAAAACAAAGACTTCAGGTAAATTGTTGAAGTTATGCAACTAAGAGGCCTAATAGGCCTGGGCTGTAGTGACTTGGAGTGGAACAGAAGAGTTTCATAGCATCCATAAGTACTTCTGTCTTTGTAAGAGTTGTTATATTGGAGGTGCAGGTGAGATAAGTGCTAAACTGTTGATAGTACTTTATCATAATAATAGCTCTTGTGCAGGTTACTATTTATGCGTCACCAAAGTTGTTAATTTCAAATATCATCTGCATAGAAGCAGTGGAAAAAAACCCTGCTTCCTATGTTCTTCATAGGATATAGATACATCAAGATAAAGAGCGTAAGACTGAAAGAGACATAATGTCCAGTGTCTTTGTGATTCGTTCTCTAGATCTCATGTARGATCAGTTAGAAATTTTGACATGAATTGTCCCAATCTTTTTCTAGTTGGGAAAGAATCAATTTCTGAAAGATTCTGTAATTCATTTAATTGGTATAAACTTTGTTTCTGCTCATCTTCTAGGAGTCATTGAAGCATTGTGCAAGTACTATCAAAGTGAAAACAAAGATGTGAGACGTGTATGGCTCTCTGCATCAGTAGATCATTTCCACTCATCTTTGGGCGACAAAGGCTGGGGTTGCGGGTACAGAAATTTCCAAATGCTCCTTTCCTCACTGTTGCAAAACAGCTCATATGATGACTGCTTGAGAGGTATTAATCGGAACAGCCTGTTCGTTACATGTACCGTAGATGACAAGCCTTTTATCTGTTGTGTAAATGAAAAGGCAAAGCATCAAAGCTTACTAGACCAAAAATAGCTATTAAATGCTTGCTGCACCATTAGAACCTATAGTGGAAAGAATCTGAGSAGTGAATAGTGGCAAGGCATGATGTGGCTGAGGTTTTAGCATAGTGCTTCAGGTGTATCTTTCGATGATAYCATTGGCCTCTTATAAGAGAGGCTGAATATTCGTAATTAATTCACTATTTCAGTATCTGTAATCAAACCAGAAGTTTTCTGTTTCAGGTATTGTGCTAACACCTAGTATACCAAAGATTCAGTCCATGATTGAAGATGCCTGGAAAGAAGGCTTTGATCCTCATGGGGCATCTCACTTCAACAACAGATTACATGGCACCAGGGCATGGATAGGAGCATGTGAAATTTATTCACTCTTAACTAGCCTCAGAATAAAGTAAGTTGTTTCTGTGTGGTTTTTATTTTGTTTTTTTTCCTCTTCCTTGACTATACATATACCTCTATAATGTCAGGACTGAATGATGAAAAGCTTGCTTAGTTGCTTAATTGCTGAGCTTGTTTGTAGATATAAAGTCTAGTTAATGTAGCATAAAGCAGTGTAACTACTTATGCAGATATATTTATATTGATACTTGTTTGTGGCATTTAAACCTGGTGAAAAGTTGTCCGTACATGTGTAAAGCTAAGCAATCATTAAATTTGTTTTTTTGCTTAAAAATAATTGAGTTTAAACTATTTGCTTGCTTGTCCTGAAAGCTGTTAATTGGGTTATGTGATATACATATATTGCTTATGCAAAGATCAAAATAGCTTTCATTTCCATTAATTTTGTGAGCTGTTGTTACGCTGAGTAGAGTACCGTTTGTGTCACAGAGTAAGTCTTCTGGTTTTGAACAAGACGTATCACTTTGGTTTGTCATTATATTTGTCCTTTACTTCTGTATTTTTAAAAAAAAAAAAAAAAAAAGACAACCACCACTCAATTACTGCAACTTCTAGGTCTATAAAAATATTGTTGGTCCAGAAGCATTGAGATGGAGAGAACAAAAAGTACCGTTTGTTATTTGTTTGTTCATTTGTGTTTTTTAATGGCCTGGTCTGGCTGAAATTTTACTGTGGGAATTTTTTAACTGTTCTATAGGTGTCAAATTGTTGACTTTCACAAACCAACTGGTCCCATGGGTACGCACCCCCGCTTACTTGAGTGGATTTTGCGCTACTATTCTGCAGATAATGAAGGCAGTGCAAAGGTGGTGTGCACTTCCAGACCACCTATCTACCTGCAG
The DNA here is from genome assembly GCF_003342845.1 of Nothoprocta perdicaria. NCBI lineage: Eukaryota > Metazoa > Chordata > Aves > Tinamiformes > Tinamidae > Nothoprocta > Nothoprocta perdicaria. The sequence goes on along the minus strand of NW_020455844.1, from coordinate 41,092 downwards.
CACCAAGGTCAGCATCGTGTAACTTAGCTTCTTAATGTATTCTATCTTTCTTTATATGTTTTGTAATCCTAAATATGGATAGCTTTTGTTACTCTTACTAAAGAAAAATGTAACAAAACCAGTTATTTTTACAGATGGAAATCTTGGATCTGATGGAGGTCTGTACAATGTGACAGCTGCTCTTTCTTATGATAACTTGCTTAATTTTGAACTAGCATTTTGCTTGTTCTGAAAGCAGGTAGCTCATTTAAAAAGAAAGGTGTGTTTTTGTTTTTTTTTTAAATACTGAAAATCTGTTTTGTAATTAGGTCATAGTCGCACTGTTGTTGGAATAGAGGAGAGGAAGAACAGAACATTGTGTTTACTACTGTTTGATCCAGGATGTTCTTCACAAGAAATGCAAAAACTGTTAAAACAAAGTGGTGATGGTACTAGCCTCAAACTGCTACGGAGACTTGTGGGTAGTTTAAAAGAAAAGCAATACCAGATTGTTGCTGTAGATGGTGTACTCACACTGGAAGAAAAAGCTGTAAGTATTTAAAAAAAAAAAAAAAGACACTACATGTGACAATTTAAGAGCATCTACCTCTTTATTTTCATACAGAAATGTGTATTTGTGACTGTCCAGTTAATGATTTGCTTCTTCAGTCCCCTTCTTCCTTCCACCTTCTGTTTTTTTTTCTCAATTAGTAGAGTGATTATAGGATTAAAAAATCTTGATGTATTTGACAGCTCCTAAATCTTCTATGATGCATTATGCATGTGTATATTAAGCTTATGTGTTTGTTTAAGAGCAACTTTGTGAAGCTATATGAYGGGTATCAGCATTTGTTAGCTGAAGAACAATACACAGAATCACAGAGCGGTTAAGTTTGGAAGGGACCTCTAGAGATCATCTAGTCCAACCCCCTGCTCCAGCAGGTGCACCTAAAGCACGTGGTACATGGTCACATTCAGGCAGGTTTTGAAGGTCTCCAGAGGAGATTGCACAACCTCCCTGGGCAGCCTGTTTCAGAGATCTGTCACCCTCATAGGAAAGAGGTTCTTCCTCACATGGAGATGGAACTTCCTGTGTTTCAATTTGTAGCCGTTACCCCTTGTCCTGTCACTGGCCACCACCGAAAAGAGCTTGGCCCCTTCCTCCATACATTCTCCCCTCAGATACTTACACATATTGATCAGGTCTCCTTTCAACCTTCTCTTCCCGAGGCTAAACAGGCCCAACTCACTCAGCCTTTCCTCGTACGATAGATGCTCCAATCCCTTAATCATCTTGGTTGCTCTCCACTGGACCTTGTGACCATGGAGGCACACTGCTGGTTCATGGTTAATTTGTTGTCGACCAGGACTCCCAGGTCCCTTTCTGTGGAGCTGCTCTCCAGCAGTTCAAGCCCTAATCTGTACTGATGCCTGGGGTTATTCTTCCCCAGAGGCAGTATCCTGCCCTTGTCCTTGTGGAACCTCATGAGGTTCCTCTCCACCCAACTCTCCAGACTGTCCAGGTCCCTCTGAATGGCAGCACAACCCTCTGGAGTGTCAGCCACTCCACCCAGCTTGGTGTCATCTGCAAACTTGCTCAGGGTGCCCTCTGTGCCTTCGTGCAAGTCATCAATGAACAGGTTGAACAGCACCGGGCCCAGTACTGACTCTTGGGGGATAGCACTGGCCACAGGCCTCCAACTGGACTCGGCCCCATTTATCACCACCCTCTGAGCTCTGCCATCCAGTCAGTTCTCAATCCACCTCATTCACTATGCAGTCTTCCAACCCACACTTCTGGAGCTTCCCCATGAGGATCTTACGGGAGATGATGTCAAAAGCCTTCATGACGTTAAGGTGGACAACATCCACGGCTTTTCCGTCATCCATCCAGTCACTTAATACTGAGTCTGAATCATCCATTTTCTTGGCTTGGGCACCAGAACCAGTACATTCTTATTTCTAAGTGTGCTTAGAACTTTATATTTTCAAAGCTCCTATCGACTTAGCCTATATGTTTGAGCAGCTAGAATTTTATTAATCCTATCCAAATGAGTCATGTTGGTGATCACATCTTCAAAGCCTTCACAGTTCTTTCAGCCATGTATGTTGGGTATAACTTTCAAGCTTCCTTTTTTTCTGCACAAATTCTGAGGAACTATGTTCTAATTCCAAGGTGTCTTCTAGGTGGCTTGCTTTAATTAAGTTATGAAGTACAGGTGACCAGTTCATCTACTCAGGTGTGTTTTACAGCTGTATTTTGAGAGGAGACATTGTCCAAATGCTTCATGGCCTTTGAAYGTACCAGAAATAACAAAAAGACACTTCGACAAAATCTCTTTCCTCTGTTAGAGAAAAGATTAAAATTCAGAGCTCAGTGAATGGAAAAGTATGTGTGTGGGGTGTGGTATTTTCCCTGTTCCCCCCCACTTCCTCCTCCCTTTGGATTAATACTTAAAAAAGAAATACAATTTTTTTTTTAAATTTACTTTGAAAGCCCACAGTTAATTAAAGTGAAACATAATCCTGTGTACAAGGTAAGTCTATTAAAGTGTTTTCCAAGCTGGTGSTATAAAGTTATACTTTCACCTCACTAAAGCAATTCTTTTTGTTTTAGGCTCGCTGCCGTGCTTCTYGGGTCTTCACCTCAGAAAAGATTCCTTAAAGGATGCCTTTACTACCTCCTTCTAGAATTTGCCAGATGCAAAACATTAAAATGCTGGACCATAACCATTTTTATTTATTTTTTTTTTAATTTTTTTATTTTTGTTAAACAAGCATTTGGGACTCAGGAGATGCATAAGACTGGAGTAAACCTGGTAGTTTTGATATTCAGTGCTAAGATAAAACACTTCTGTCCTTCTGAATCTGTAACTCTACAGGTCTTTAAACTTATTATCTTGCTAATGTATCTAACAGTAGTGTTTTCAAACTTGGTTAAATGAAAAAGCAATACTTACCTTCCTCTAGCAAGCTATGCATTATAGGTAACTTTCAAGAGCAGTGTATAAAAATACTGTGAAACTATTTTATTGCTATAGCTTCTCAAGTTTACCTCTGTAAATACATTTGCACAGCCTCTGTGGCTAATGTTGTGTTTTATATAAAGTTTGATTTGAAATTATCTACTGTGTCTCAATAGCTTATCCTGCAGCTACTTATGATTTCATATGATGTAGTCTGCTCTAGCAGGGATTATTCAGTTCTAATTTATTCATGAACTTCTTTTCAATTAGCTGACTTTTCTAAATAAAATACTTGTGAATGTACAAATGCTTGTGCTTATGAGGATGTTCAGTGTTAGCCATGTATGTGAGGTGTAAATCATCACTAGAGGTAGGCAATTCTTTCAGGATTACTGAACTACTTCACTTGACCTTATACTAAAATACCTCTATTCACTAATTTATCCTATTACGAGATGTTTTCTGCTGGACTATCCTTGTTTTCCCTTTTGTCTGCAAGCACAGCTGCCTGTCTTCCTGCTTCTAAGATGGTAAAAACAAGGTCTATCGCAGTTTTGCAGCATATTCCCATACTTGTGTTGTCCCATGCTTAAATCAATGTAAGGCCTGGATGATGGGGACGGAGAGAAAGAGCAGAGAACGTAAGAGCAGGAATCTGTAGCAAATTGCGTAAGTTACAATCTCTGCCTACCGTGATTATTTTTTTTCCCAAATAAGGCTAAAATTGGCTTGAAATTGAACCAAACAGATACTTTGAACAGGTTTGATTTCTTTTCCCAAAACTCGATTATGTCAACTGAGTGTGCTGACTGGGTGTTTATTTGGTCTCTAAACATGACCGAGTCACAGCCTCAYTCACTTTTGGGGTAGCTGCACCTGTTTTCTGCCCAAGTGCCAGTTCCATGCTCACTAAGCTAAATAGGGCTAAGTACCTAGTTAAGTGGGTCAAGAAGTTGCTAGATACCTTGTCTAAGAAAGAGGGCAAAGTTTTAAGTATTCTTGCTGCCCCATGTGCCTTTTGTTAGGTCAGGAAGACTAAGGAGAGGGGCATGAAGGAGACTTAAAGGCCAGACCATTGATGCATATTTACACCACCATGACACTGTRCCTGGAATAGCAAACTGTCTAAGAGGCAGGAAGTATAGCTCAKGCCTAGTTTTTAGTTAGTGTATCCAACTGCTTTTTTGTGGCTAAACTGGTATTTCAGCACAATGCTGTCAAGTGCCAAATTTCAAATGCCAGTTCCTGTTTGTAGTGTCTGGACTCCGCACGATGTTGTACTGCACAAACCTGCTGTTACCTTCAACACCCATGATTCAGCAGCTTCAATTKCTGCTGTAAACCTGACCTGGCTTGCACTCGGTTTCATCCTGAGCACACAGGTGTGACGGATATGTTCCTTTCCCAG
>NW_020455844.1:29803-36069 GCF_003342845.1 Nothoprocta perdicaria | reverse complement strand
TATTATTTCTTTCATACGAGTGAAGTGCATTTGTCACTCACCCCCGCCACCACTCGTTCCGTGACAACAGGGAAAAATAAACAATTGTGCAATTAAGAATCAGCGCTTAAAAGCAGATTCCGGCATCTTCTTCAGAGTGCCTGAAGAGGGAATCTTCTAGCTTGTTAGGCCCTGTCTCTCTTGCTATCTGCATGCAACTTTGCAGCTTCTGAGTTGAGTGTAAGTGCTGTCAATTCCTTCCCCCAACTCTGCAGCAAGTCCTTTAGGTTCTCCCACTTTGGGCACTGAATAAGACACTCACTAAAACACAAAAGTTTTTGTGTAAAAACATGAAAGGCTCCTCTTAACACTTTTTTTCATCACCATTGTATAAAATGAAGGATTCAATAAAATACAAGAACTAACCTGAAGTATCTGATTGCTGTTAACAGCATGAGGAAATAAAAATTTCTTGACTCCTCTCATCCTCTGCAAGCATTTCCTTGTTGCTGCCATTGCCCTCCAGAACTGTCCATGCTTTCCCCATATTAAGAGAGCGGCGGCCAGTGCTAATCCATGTTGTGCCTCTCAGCTTCAGTGCCTCTCCTGTATGGGGCCTAATTTTTCATGCCAGCAAATTTCATGCCTTGTTTTTTTTTCTGTCTCCTTTGACATTTTGGGGAAAGGAGATATATATATACATATTTAATTTCTGTGGAGTTTTGGGTATTTGCAGTGGTGCTCTTCCCTCATACTTTTTGCATGAAGGAGAATATCTGACCTAAAGATGCTTCAGAAGTTGGTGGTTTGTCCCTTCTTCACATAAGCAGGATTGCTGTGAGAAGTTTGAAATTGTTCTCAAAGTTATAGAGCAAATTCTGCCTTCATTTGGTTCCCAGGGCCTGCAACCAGTTTTTCAACCATCTTCAATTTTCTGCCATAAATATTTTAGGAATAACATCTGATTTTTTCCTTGTCTTGCAGTTCTGCTCAAAAATCTTTTGGCCTCTAGAATGAGAATCACTTCTGTGATCTTTAATGTGCAAGAACTTAATTTTATTATATATAAATTCTTAGTATTTTTACAGTATTTCATAAGTTCAAGATACAATTTTAATCATTTCTAAGTGCTGCTGTTTAACTGCTCAGCATTTCTGAGAGGTTAAATACGTCATGCTGGACAATTTACTTGAAAGTAGAAAGGGTCTACAGAGAGATCTGAACTGGATCCCTTTGGATCCAGGCTCAGTCAATGAGTTGGGGCCAACCATATGAGGTTCGGCACGGCCAAGGGCTGGGACCTGCACTGTGGTCACAACAACCCTATGCAGCTCTACAGGCTTGGGCAGATTGTCTGGAGAGCTGCGTGGCAGAAAAGGATCTGAAGGTGCTGGCCTACAGCAGCTGAACACGAGGCAGCAGTGTGCCCGGGTGGGCACACTGACTTGTATCAGGAACAGTGCAGCCAGCAGAACCAGGGAAGACATCATTCCTCTGTACTTGGCACTGGTGAGGCTGTACCTCAATTATTGTGTTCAGTTTTGGACTCCTCACTACAAGACAGACATTGAGGTTCTGGAACGTGTTAAAAGAAGGGCAGCAAAGCTGGTGAAGGAGTTGGAGTACAGACCTTATGAGGAGCAACTGAGGGAGCTGGGGTTGCTTAGTCTGGAGGAGACTCAGGGGGGACCTTATTGCTCTCTTCAACTACATAGAAGGAGTTTCTAGTGAGGCAAGAGTCAATCACTTCTCCAGCATAACTACTGATAGGACAAGAGGAAATGACCTCAAGTTGCACCAGGGGAGGTTCAAGATAGACATTAGGAAGAATTTCTACCTGGAAGGGCTGGTCAAGCATAGGAATAGACTGCCTAGGGAAGTGGTTGAGTCATTGTCCCTGGCAGTGTTCAAGAAATGGGTAGATGAGGACATGGTTTAACAGGCATGATATTGAAGAGCTTACGGTTAGATTTGATGATCTTGAAGGTCTTTTCCAGCCATAATGATTCTATGATTCTATCATCAGAAAATAGATTACATGTAGTTGATGAATGACTATGGCAATGTTAGCTTTAGAGGCTTGTCCAGTAAGAGTAAAAGGAACGTTGCGCTCAAGACGGAGATACATTTTTCTTTAAAACAGAAGCTATTTCAGCTTTGTAACTATAAATTCATACTTTCTGTACTTATCTACTTATTGACTACACATCTCTCATTTATTCAGCCAATGAGCCAGTAGACMCAGCTCAATTATTTACAAACCGATGATTATTTCTTTATCATCAAGGAAAGTGTCCTGCAGAAGTCAAGGGTTGAATGGGGAAAGTAGCAGGCAATTATGTAGTCAGGCCATTTGTATGAAGGGCAGGAAATTAAGGTTGAGTAACTTTAAACCAGTATTTCCTTGCTTATAATGTCTTGACGCTTTTAAATTTTACCTTATTTTAAATTGTTTTTAATATTTATTTTTATTTTTAATATGAATTTTGGGTAACTCCACAGTAATTTCTGTCATGATAAAAATATACCGATCTTAATTATACTGTGGATCATCTCTAGGTTTTGTTTTCTAGGGCTAAATGACGCATCTATCACAGGTGAATGGTGTTACTGAGAAAAATCATCATTATTACCCCTTAGTTAGAAAAGAGATACGCAAAGGACTTAAATAGGTCTCACATTGTTTACTGACAGAGAAATATGGGTGTCTGCCTAGTSAGCTCAATGTAATGTCTTATATGTAGAGAACAGCAAAGTAATGGTGCTGCCATAGCCACTACCCAACCTTTCTATGATGTGCAATGAAAGTGTTAGGAGGTTCTGTGCTGTCATTGCTTCTGTTCAGCACAATGAAGAAATGACCTGAAAAGTAAACATGTAGGAATATGTAAAGTTATTTCATGCTGYTAGGATGAGGACAGAATATAAAGGCTATGGGGCATAGGTGGAGGATTAATGAAACTGAATAACTTGTTAACAAAATGGCAGGAAAAAACATGAGCAAGGTAAGTATAAAGTGATGCAGGACATGGACAACAACGTAGTTCAAACTGTTGGGTGAGAAGACAATGTGTCCTGTGGGGGGCAGCGTTGGTCCACAGCAACCTGGATGCTAGCTATGCCTTGGAGCTGCACCCTTATGGGTAATTTATGTGGCGTGGGCTTCTACAGACGAAAGGGAAAGGTGGCAGCTGGGGACTCAGGGTACTTTGCAAAGGTTTTTGCAAAGCAAGGAAGGCCAATGGGATCCTGGCTGCACCAGGAGGAATGTTGCCAGCAGGTCAAGGGAGAGTATCTTGCCCCTCTACTCAGCTCTGGCGAGGCTGCACCTGGAGTATTGTGTGCAGTACTGGGCTCCCCGGTATAAGAGGGTCCAGCGAAGGGCAACAAAGATGATTAAGGGACTGGCGCGTCTACTATAGAAAGAGACTGAGTGAGTTGGACCTGTTTTCCCTGGAAAAAGAGAAGGTTGAGAGGGGATCTCATCAATATGTACAAATACCTCAAGGGTGAATATAAGGAGGAAGGGGCCAAGCTCTTCTCAGTGGTGGACAGCAATAAGACAAGGGGCAGTGCATACAAGTTGAAACACAGGAAGTTCCATCTACATGTGAGGAAGAACCTCTTCACTGTGAGGGTGACAGAGCCCTGGCACAGGCTGCCCAGAGAGGTTGTGGAGTCTCCTTCTCTGGAGATCTTTAAAACCCTCTTGGATACAGCCCTGTGCCACGTGCTCTAGGTGACCCTGCGTGTGCAGGGGGATTGGACTAGATGAGCTCTGAGGTCCCTTCCAACCTTAGGCATTCTATGCTTGATCTGTCACCATAAGGCTTCTCTCTATGATCCTACAGCATTTTCAGAGAAAGTGTGTGAAGATTTTAAAGACCAAAATCAGCAAAGGTCCCAACTTCTCCCACCACGAAAAGTTTCAAAATGGCAAGGCTGAGCAAGTAACAGTGTTTCCATTAATTCATTCTCATCCAGACACACTCTCTAAAATATGACTTTTGGCTYTTYCYTKGKCMAAGTGAMAAAAGAGAGCTTAAATGCCAACATGTTTTGATAAACCTGGTCTCCTATGGCATATAAGGGGATACTACCCTTACTTGCATCTACTGCAGAATCTGAGAGATGCTGTGTTGAAAATCTGCAACTCTGAGGAAAAAAGCTGAAGTGAAGTGAACTGGAATGTGTGGTGGGAGCAGGACATATTTGAAAATATTCTTTGTATTTTCATTATAAAATTTATCTCAATGAAAACTGAAATGGCATTGCTAAAGAGATTTAAGGAGAAAGAGTGCTCCTGAGACAGGAGATAAAGTCAAACCAATACCTCTGAAGTCTGAATAGACTATTTTTTATTTCAGTGATAAATATTTTCTTTTAGTTATAGAAAGACTTGACACCTAGAAAACACGGAAAAGCACTTGGTATGAGCACACACATATGATTTACTGACAAAGCTCATTCCCTACTCCTGACTGAGAGCAGATTTGACCACTCTGATCTACTACTTTGTAATGTGTACTTGTACTTTGATGTACTTGTAGTCTTTGAACCTACTGTATCATATTAGTTGAAGGTCAGATCCAACAGAAGTTAACCAAAATTTCATCAATAAAGATTCTCAGCAAAAACTAGAACTCTTTATTCATTTCTGTTCCTCTCCAATATACCTCAGTGATGCTATTGATATAAAAAGGAAGAGCAAAGAATACAATACACATTTAAATTTTGATAAATCTCTTTCTTGACTGTTTTCCCTTTTTTTTTTTTTTCCCGGAAGAATTGTTTATGTGTTCTCCAATCTCTGTCTGAGTTAAAGATAACCAAGTGCTGAAAGAAAGCCAACCAGCACTGTGTCAGCTGGTACACTGCTTGGTTCAAAAGGAAACGTGATTGCTCAAACATCCGGGACTCATTCCTGTCTCCTGAAGTGGGAAGTGACAGAGCTCACCTCGGGCAGCACAAGAGCGGCACACAGAAGGTAAACACTTCTGAAATTGTTAGAGCTGTGACATAAATGATACTATGACCCCTTTTCAGGAAAAYAGGGATAATTGCATACAGACCTTTGATGTGAAATAATCTGAAATGTTCTGCGAGAAAGAGGTTGAGAGGACAAAGAGATAAGACTGCTGTAGACTCCTAGGCTGGCAGAAGAGGCTGGGGTCCTTCATTGCTGTTACAAAAATCGGAGCATTAGATGGGAAGTATTGCTCAGTTCTCTCTTAGTCAGCAAGGAAATAGGAGTCACAGTTGTGCAAGAGAGAGAGTGAAGCAGAGCAAAAGTGTGTGGTGTGTGTGGATTCAGGAGTACACCTGAGGACACAGGGCTTGGGAGGAAGGAGTTCTTGAGATGAAAAGGAAGGGCATATCCTAATCTCCCAGCTCAAGTTGACACACAGAGACGCAGTCTTCCTTGTCTCTGCCTTTTCTGAGAGCTTAATTGTGCAGCAATTCTTTATCCCAGCTCTACTGTAAGACAGAGATACATAGAAAGTAAGGTTTAAAATCAAACTGCTCTATGTGGCCATTGCACTGATCTCTGGAAGRGCAGCCATGCAGGATGTGGTGGCCACGCTGGACAAGGTGAAGAGRCCTGGGAACCACAGCCCCTAACCCTATGCCTGCCCCAGCTGCCCTTACTCAACTAACATGGCTCCTGCCCTGAGAAAGGAAATAAAGCACAGGTCAGGAATCTCATGGTAATTCCAGGTGGGAAATAGAAACACTGAGGTGTCTGCTTCCTCAGGATTTTGGCTGTGTCACTGAATTTGCACATCACTGAGAGGATGATTTTTGTTGATGATGATTAATGACACTAAGTAAGAGTGTTGAGAAGAAAAATTAAATTGAGTCCCCCTCATAAACCAGAGGTTTAGATGTGAACTCAATCTGGGGTCACCTTGTCTGTGACGACCTCTTGGCCTCAGGGTCCACAGCAGCCTTATCCATATGTTCTTTCATGGCCGTGTGTCTGCCCATGACAGAGGCCCCTGATGCCTGCTTTGACTGAGCCACCTATGAGACCCCTTTCCAATCCATCCTGGTGCCTGCTCGTGGGGGGAACTTCCTGTTCCCTTTCCGGCATGTCTGCAGGCTCAACTACTTCCAAGTCAGAAGCATCAAGATGGAGGAAGTCCCAGGTGGGCTCAGCAAATCCCACCTCAGTGATGTGGGATTTGATGTGTCCCACCTGGGTACTCAGGGTCTCCTGGGTTGAGTTGTGAGCTGGGGAAGCCCATGGCAGATGGAGTGATGGAGACAGCACGTCTCTCCTCTCC
>NW_020455844.1:28444-29558 GCF_003342845.1 Nothoprocta perdicaria | reverse complement strand
CCTCTCCCTCTCCCTCTCCCTCCCCTCCAGAAAGGATGTTCAGCAGTGGAACCTGTGTGAGGGTCACACTGTCAGACCTCACACCCCTAGGGGTGTCCAGAGCTTCATGCTTGAGGGCAGTGTGGTACCAGTGTCCCCCTCCTCCTTCCCTCTCCCTCTGATTCTCAGAGTGCTGTGCTCCTGTGGGGGATAATCACTCATGGCCTCTGTTTGTGGCCACATTATGGTGACAATGACCCTCAGCCATGCCCAAGCCAGAGGTTGTGTCCCTTGGCTGGCCTGCTCAATGACTTAGTTTTTCCAAAGGGAGCTCTGCCAGTGCAGTGCATTTCGCCTGCGTGCAGGAGGAAGCCACCATAAATTCCATCCACGTGGGTTCACAGATGAGGGAGGAAAATTTGAAACTCAGAGAGCATAACCTGGAGGTAAAAAAAAGTGATCTCATGGGTGATCTCATTTCCAATTACTGTCTGCTTGGGTTAATTCGGATCACTAGGTGGACAGGTCTTTTTTGCAGTTTGAAGGGGGTGCTAATTTGGTAAGAGATGAATCCCCTTGCATTCCAGCTGATCCTCAGAAGTTAGAGGGACTGTGGGTGTCTGGACTCATCTCTTCATAGGAATGCCAAATGCAGTGGTAACTATCGTCCCCACTCTGGCAGTATCGGATACACAGTCTGTCAACTGTAGGTCCGATTGCCTTCAAAACAAGTAGTCAAGTTCATGAATAGCACGATATACTCAAATGCAACATTCAGAAAGCAGGTTTTGGATGTCAGTACAAGAAATTCTCTACAACAGTGTGGGGTTCTTAGCTAGTGCCTAGTGTACAAGTGCACAACCATCACTCATGGGAGAGGGTGGTCAGTCTCAAGGAGTCTCCTCAGGCAGCATGTGGACCTGATGGGAATAAAGGGGTTCAGCCCATTGACTGATCCAGAAGTTATGATGGAGTCTTCTCTCTTCCCTCTTCTTTTTTCCCTCTTCCTTCTTCCTTCCTTAGTTCACCTTTTTCTTTTCTCCTTTCCTTTCCTTTCCTTTCCTTTCCTTTCCTTTCCTTTCCTTTCCTTTCCTTTCCTTTCCTTTCCTTTCCTTTCCTTTCCTTTCCTTTCCTT
>NW_020455844.1:18383-28364 GCF_003342845.1 Nothoprocta perdicaria | reverse complement strand
CCTTTCCTTTCCTTTCCTTTCCTTTCCTTTCCTTTCCTTTCCTTTCCTTTCCTTTCCTTTCCTTTCCTTTCCTTTCCTTTCCTTTCCTTTCTTTAAAAGAAAATGAAAAGAAATGGTTGAGTGACATTAGTCATACTTCCTTTCATTACTGATTGGTTTAAAAGTCTCTCGAGTCAATTGAAAATCTAGAGAGCATGCTCAGTGAGGAATGGTCTTTCCTTGGAGGAGGGTAGCTTTTGGGATGGGTTGTGTATAGATATTATAATGAGGAGAAGTTTGAGCAAAGCCCATCTGAAGGGATTAATCTGCCACCATTGTTGACCCAGCACCAGACATCTTATCGTACTATGTGGCTTATCAGCTGCGTGATACAACCAGGTTGTCCCCTCTGCAGAGAGAAAAACAGAGTTTGGCTGGGGTGTCTTCACTCCACTCCACCCTCCATTCACTCATCAGCTGCAGGGGACCATCAAGTTACCACCTCTGCAGGGAATCCAACAAAGTTTGGCCGTAGTGTCTCCATTCTGCTCCACTCTTTGTTTACTCCTGTTAGTGTGTGCTAGAAAGGGCAGATTATGTTGCCGAGGGAATCATGGAGAAGTWGATTCCGTACACATCAACCATCCTGGAAGTGGTAACTGTCTCTCACCTCAAGCAAGTCTCTGTAATGCCATTACTTCTGTTAGGCCCTAGTTTTTCTCTAATTTCCCCTTTCTCTAGCAATTTTCCCACTGTCTTATGTAAGCAATGGTTTCGAACAAATCTGTGTGAGGGTGATATCCTCATGTGGAGCAATGACCAATGCTGCAGTCATGGGAACGACATGAAGTACCATTGATACTCTGCAATGGGAAAAGACAGGAGACATAAACTTGAATAAAGTTCTAGTTAAAAACATTCATTTTAAAATATATCTCAACTCAATTGAAACAAGACAAGTCTGAAAATGTGCTTGTTATCTCTTTCTGCTCCAAGACTGTAGAAGGTACAAGCCTTAACCTCCTGACCCATCATTAACTCCACTTGGCCCTTGCTCAGCTACAACAGCCACCTTCAGGCTATCATTTACTCTAGCTATGTTCCCCAGAAGTTTGCTCTTCTCCCTTCACCACAATGATAATGAGTAATTTCTTCCTCTGGCAAATATGTGGTAACAGTGTTAGTAGAAGACAACTGCCTCAAAAAAACAGAAGACACTTTTAAAAAAAAAAAAAAAAAAAAAAAAAAAAAGATACGAAACCACTCCTACACATATTCATGCTTATCCATTTCAGTTTACAGAAGTATTACCTGATTTGGAATGAATGTGTGGTAGTTACACTAGATGTGTACAAGAGTTAGAGACCCCCAAGGAAATCTTCATGATCCCTCATATTGACAAGCAGCTTTGAGAAGTGATTTTTATGTAGTCTACTTTAAGATACAGTTGTTTATTTAAATGTATGTAGCCTACAGGTGTGAATGAGTAAGGGGTCATGCTCTATACATATTTTTCCTCTTGGGAAATTGAACCTATGTGATGTTCTTGTGACGACTTGAAAGATAAATCACTATGCATTGTTCTCTGGAAGTATGCTGAATTTTATGTTGTTGAAATATGCTGGCACTGCATATATTACTGGACTTATTGACTCCTTGCCTTGCCTTGCCTTGCCTTGCCTTGCCTTGCCTTGCCTTGCCTTGCCTTGCCTTGCCTTGCCTTCCCTTCCCTTCCCTTCCCCTCCCTTCCCTTCCCTTCCCTTCCCCTCCCTTCCCTTCCCTTCCCTTTTCTTCTTTCTCTTTCTCCCTTTCTCCCTTTCTCCCTTTCTCCCTTTCTTCCTCTATCTCTCTCTTTCTCTCTCTCTTTCTCTCTCTCTTTCTCTCTTTTACTCTTTCTTTCATTTTCTATCTTTTTATATGAGGTAACAGCACAAGAAAAATAATATATCTTTTTGCTTGCTAATGAAGGATATCTTCTTGTAAGAGACATAATGGAACCCTCCAAAGAGTATCTATTCAACCACAAAGGATTTTATTTTGTAACACAAGGAGCTACACCTGAGAACATAGATGCCCTGGAGACATTTGAAATCAGAGACAGCGATATTTTCATAGCTACCTTTCCAAAATCAGGTGAGAACATAACTGTATTTAAAATATATATATATATATATATAAGGCAAGCAAAAAAATAAAAAATAAATAAAACAGATACAGAATCATTTAACGTAATTAAACACATGGTGCTGAGCCATGGCTTAATAAGACAGGCCTGGGACTCCTGCTTGTGTCCATCTGAATCTTCATCATTCTTGGATCTCAGCCCTGTAGAGGCACTCAGAGCAAGCTGACACTACACAAGCACATCTGCATGGATTGTAATTCTCTCAGGTGTCCATCTTTACTGGTSTGAAAAACACAGGGAGGAAGGAACTGGACTATACTCTAGTACAGAACAGGAAGTGTAGTATAGAAGGGGGAAAAAGGCCACACAATGCAACTTTGAGAAGGCTAAATGGTTTTTCTCATTAYCCAAAGGAGTCAGGTACTCAGCATTCACCTTGCACCATCCTCCCCCAAGAGACAATTCATGCTGGAGGCACAGTGAGGCACCATAGAACAGGAATCATATTTTCCCTAGGAATCCTAGGGATCTGCTTGGTGGAAGCAGCTGCTTTGTGGGGCTCATCAGTGCCTTGCAAACTTGGCATTATTAGCTGTAGGTTTCATGACATCTCACAACAGCTGGGAGGGTTCCTGGAAGAGACCATATTTTCTAGAGCCCCTCAGCAGGAGAGAGTTTTAGACCTGGGGTCCACAGAGATGCAGGAATTCACTTGGCATCAAGGCCTGAGGACACATGTAGCTTGTTTTGAATACAGTGGGTAAAGAAACAAAATGCTTACTTAGAGAACATAACATTTCTGCAGTGACTAAAGAAAGCTATGTTTGCCTTGTGCACTCAGCAGGTAGTATCCCAGACTGTGCTGGGTCTCTTTGGTCTGGTAAGAAGTGCTTCTATCTCACATCTGTGAAGAGGCTCTATTTATGACCATATACGAGCTTAGAACAAGGAAAGAAAGAAATGAAAAACAAACAAGGTCCAAATAAAATATTTTCCTTCTCAGGAACTGTGTGGATGCAGAATATTTTGAATTTAATACTTCATGAAGGCCACCGTAATGGAACGGAGGACGTAGAGAACATGGACAGAATCCCATGGCTGGAATACAATTTTAGAAATATGGATTATGCAGCTCTTCCTTCACCTCGTGTCTTTGCYACTCACCTACCTTACTACTTAACTCCAAGAGACCTGAGAAACAAAAGAGCACGTGTAAGTATGAYCAYGGGRCTTCCTCTTACCTRTCAGTCTCCAGAACCGGCCTGCCTGCTGCCTCTGGCATCTGCTTCCCATCCTGCTTGGTGTCCGTGCTGGAGCAGGGGGGTTGGACTAGGTGATCTCCAGAGGTCCCTTCCAACCTCAACCATTCTGTGCTTCTATGAGCTAGTTGAGGTTCCTGGTGAGGTTAGTGCTGCCCAGAAGCTGGAATTGCCAGGAAGATCTTTTTCATTTCATCAAAAAATCAAAACCTAAACCAATGCAAAATGGAAGCTGAAGCTCAAGCTGAATTTCCTTTCAAGCAATTTCCAATGATTTTCTAGCACTATTTTTCCACACCTCACTGCCTTGCCCAGATGAATAGTAGCACTGACACATGTAACTCTGATTGCTAGAGGATAGGTAGCCATGGGCATTGAAGGACTCCATGGGGAAATGTCACCCGCTATAAACAAAGCAATGTACATTATCTGGACTCTGGTGTAACATTATCTGGACTTGACTTATCATGTTTGTCATCTTCAAGTTATTTTCTCATATTTTATGTAAGGACAGATACAGAAAACCACACAGAGTCATCGTAATGGAGCCCCTTTTTCAGTAATTTTCAGACTAACGTTCCTGTCTTTTTTGCAGGTTATTTATGTTACCCGGAACCCCAAGGATGTCGTGGTTTCATATTATCACTTTACCAAAATCATGTCATCGCTAGAGGAAGTGTCAGATTTCAGCCTTTTCTTAGAGAGATTCCTAGCTGGCAAAGGTAAGATTTGTATCCTGCTAAGAAACCCAAATCACACTGCCTACTTTGAGGCTGAGTGGAGATCCATTAGAGCAATSAATGTCACCTACTTGGAATCCTCAGCCATGAGGAACCTGAATGCAAAGCTGTGGAGGTGGTTTGAGCTTGAGACCATTTCTGTTGGTAAATCATGCCCAAAGGGGCTATAATAGGTAGAGATTTGCTGCTGTCCAGCAAAGTGCAAGGGACTTTTTCTTTCCCAATTAGACACGGACACAGAAAATATCCACTATGAAAAAAGAAAGAAGCAGATCAGGTTAACCTCATCAGCATGCAGGACTGTCACCCAAAGACTGTGATCATGAGGTCAAAATATCAGAAAGAAATCCCTCAAAASAGCAGAAAATGCAAATTTAAAAGAACCTTTCCAAAGACGTAGAAGGATATCGTGGATTTCTATAAAACAATGAATGCACATGAAATAGTCTGTTATTTGCAGCGAAAGTCCTCCTAATTGTGCCTCTTTGAGTACAGCTACCTGCCAAGCCTCAAGAGGAAAAGACCATGAAAATCACTGGTTTTTACACTTCTGTCCTCATAACTACTGGAGGTACCAAAAAAAAAAAAAATTCTTCAGTATTTATCCTGCTAATTGCATTTCTCTCTCTCTCTCTCTCTCTCTCTCTCTCTCTCTTTTTTTTTTTTATATGATTATTATTATCTGCCTGGGTAAGTCATGGGTAGTTCGTGGATGGATCATGTTACAGGCTGGTACAGCCACGCTCAGGATTTCAATATACTCTTCCTTACCTATGAAGAAATGAAAAAGGTGAGATGGGTTATATATCACTGTATTCCAAATATTCTCTCCCTGCTTCTGGAGTAGTTTCAGATGGGCCTCTGTGATAAGACTTCATGTTGGAAAGCCCTAAATCCCTTGTGGAATAGATGCAAGTTGATGATGTTTGTAAGGAGATAGTCACGTGTCTCACTGGTGCAAGGTCTTAGCACTTCCTATGGAAGAATTCTATAAAACCCTTTGCAGAAGGGCAGACTCCTGCCAGTTGCTCCTCATGCCTTGGTGGGACTTGTTATTTCTGTGCACTGGATGCCTTTCTCCTTGCCCTGGGAACGGGGACAGCAACACAGTGCACATATTGTCCACCACTTGCCCAGACTGCAGCCTGGGGCTGCTCACAAGGGGAGTYGAGGCCTTAGTTAGGACAACAGGTGGGACAAATTACAGATTMAATCCCTTCCTTTTTCRTCACAGACTCTTGCATCTATCTAGATCCAATCCAAAGCATCTACCGTGAGACACACAAGGAGTGTACAGTGTGAGGAACAGAATAGCTATTTGAGACAGCACTGCACTCAGTTGCTCAAATGAGACACAAGCACTCTCTCACAAAACAGATTTGAAGGTGTATTTATGTCATTTGTGTTTTTTCTTTCGCTACGCTTTGGCTCTTTGCATCATCAAGACATTTTGAATATGACATTGATTGTAGGATCTCAGAAGTGCTGTGCTCAAGATCTGCAACTTCCTGGGCAAGCAGTTGAGTGAAGAGGAAGTGGAAAGTGTGGTGAGACAGGCTATGTTTGAGAATATGAGGAAAGATCCCCGGGCAAACTATGAGAAAATGCCTGGACACCGCGAAGAGGACGGGAAGTGCCTCTTTCTACGCAAAGGTAACGTTAAATTAGAATGACACTATAACAATTTCCTGTCTCCTGGCTTGGAAGCCTTTCTAGTCTCGGCTTAGAAGCCTTTGTAGTCTCTCTCAACGGGACTAGAAAGTCCCATTTCTGAGGGACAATTTTAGGGCGTACAATTATACTTATCCAAAGAATGTTCCAGGTAGAGCATCTTCAATTTCCCTCTATTATCTCGGGGAAAATAAAAGGACGATATTTTCCCAATTGCAGCACCAATTAATGCTGTCCTGTGATGTAACCGAAATGATGTGAAGCAGGAACCCAGTCATTCCGTTCGTTCTGAAGGCTTGCATGTCACGAGCAATTGTAAAAAATGTGGATAGATTTCTCTAGAGAGAAGAGCCTCCTTGAAACAGAAAAAGGAGTTTGTTTCAGCACCTCTAACTGAGTTAAGATTTAAAACAGTGCTAATTTGCAGATTGCCTACACATACATACTGTTATATGTATCTTTGCATACTGCTGTTTATGTTGTATGTGTGTATGCATGTATACTATTTTTTACTTTTCAAGGCAAGGAATGTCTTTCTGCTCTTAGCACCCTCTGTTGCTCAGTGGGGCAACCTTCAAAGACAGGGCTCTAGGCACACTGAAACCAAAGGGATTTCCTTTAAGAGGTCTGTGCATTTTCTGCACAGCAGCTCGATTCAGAAGCGTGTCGTCAGAAGAACAGAGATTCACTCAGCACACCAGTGAAAAGGGAAATGCTGAGGGAAGCACGAAGCGCTTCCCCCAGTAGCTCTCCCTGCTTGCAAGGAGGCTTTCTCAACACGTGCAAGTTCTGCTTCTCACCTCCCTTTACTTCCTCTCTTTCCTCAGGCACTGTTGGAGACTGGAAAAACCTCATGACAGTAGCACAGAGTGAAAGGGTTGATGAAGTTCTGAAAAAGAAAATGGAGAGTCTGCCCATCAAATTCATCTGGGATATTAGTGATAAGGTGTAGGCTGCTTTCCTGGGTCATCAACCTTTGCTATTCAGAGTGGATGGATACGTTGGGTGTTGTGAAAGAACAAAGCACATTAATTTCCAGCTGCATTGTGGAAATAAAAGTTCTGTCAGCTCATTCACAATATATGACTTGACCAAGGAGGAATCTTAGTTACACCTGAAGCTTCACCATCTATCTTAGCTTATTTTCATTGCTGTAAACTACAATTTGATTCCTCTGTATTYGCTTTTACTCTCACTATCTTTACATACACCTGGTGGTAGACGACCAAGTAAGAATTGATCTTGATATTGAACATTGCTAAAAATACACTGAAAAAAATCACCTTTTTTTTTGTGGATTTCTCTAGTATAAAGTAGGGTATAATATCCACAGATGATGCTATTTACTGTAGAGTRTATCTGCTGGAATCGTGCTGCTTGCATTAGTGCAGATATAGAAATAAAACTATACGATAACTGCACCTTCCACAGACAMATCCATCTTGTAGTATTTTGGCATTGTTGTGGTTTCTAGGAGTTTGTTACAAGCCTTGCTCTTTCTTTCTCAAGATGGAGAGGAGCAATCCATTTAGATGTGCAGCTACCTAAACRGACTGTGGGAGTGGTCTGGTTCAGGCTGCCCTCTGGCTCTGCCTTATTGAATGTATTTAGTTGTAATCCCTGCAAAATGGCTTGGGATTCCTTGTGCCTRGTGTAGGCATCGACTTTMCACCTTAATGCTAGAGTACAGGTAGGCAGGAGACGTGCCTTTGGCCAATGTTTGCATAGRGAGCCTGAGGATTTCTTTTCAGAAACATCGGTTTSCTAGCACTGCAGAGGTTTGTACAAAGAAAGYTGACAAACATGGACAGAACCTTTCCCCTCCCATATAGTCTCACACTGAACTTTGTCCAACAGCAGCAAGCACCCGAAAGGTAAGTGTATGTTAGGAAATCAGGCGCCACTATCAGTTATCTACGTTGCAGTGTTTTACTGTTYKGAAAAACAATGAAACAYGTGGAAACTCTGTTCAATCAACTGCAGATAGACCTTGATTCAAATTCATGCTGACAAGCAGGGACACGGAAAGGCACTGAGAAAGCTGCTGTGAGACCATGCTTGCTGCTCTTTGAATCCTCAGAGCAATGCACCTGAGGGTAGAAATCAAGCTTTAGGACCAACAGATATTGCCTTTATTCATATACCTTTCAAAATAGGTACTCAATTACAAAATACTAAAGGGAGGGAGGACAACAAAARAGACAAAACATGTTTATCTGTCACCATGAGGCTTTTCTCTATGATGAAAACAAAAATCAACTTTCCTCCTCTTCTGGCTTATTCTTACGCTGTCCCACCCAACCGCTCTGTTGTGCAAGTTAGGGGACGCCCTGAGGTATTGATCTAAGTATAAAGTAATCCTTCTCAAAACACAACTCCGAACACGGGAAAATAATGTCTTTCTCTGTGATTTGATGAATGTGAAGGCAATGGTGATAAAGGTTTCAGGCATGATTTCATTATTCTGTGCGTGGAAAGACAGGCATCTAGAAACATGAAAAAATATCATCTCAGATCACATTGACTCATCTTGCAACTCCACAACATCTGGCAATAGAGCTTTACATAAAAAGCAAAACTGACTCTGCCTTGGCAAAACAACTAACTAAATAATATTGTTGCCTTCTTAAATGTTCTCCTACCACCTGTTCTCATCAGTTTTCATTAGGGAGGAATCAGATGAGCTCCTGAGGAGTCAAACTACTGATTTTTGAATTGTAAATATTCTTAYGGGCTAGWCCATTCTTCCCCCTTTCACTGAGGCTCAACCTTTAGGTCAGTGATGGCAGGGAGCAGAGTATAAGAGTAGCACCTCCTGGTGCTCTCCTCTGTTTTGACTGTCTCAAGAGCTGTACGCAGCCCTGATCACCACTAACATGGGCTCATGGTTGGTTGRACCACAATGYTTTTCAGGCTCTCTTAAATGAAAGAGCCTTTAAAACGCTCTTAAACAGAAGACAGGCCATGTATCTATGTATAGACCCTGTGACCCATTGCACAAAYAGTAGGTACAGACATAAATGCCTGCACAGGGATGAGGCAGAGGAAAAAAAAGGCAGCYTTTTGCAATTGTTCCCCAGCAGGGCAGCTGGTGACATAACGCTTGTCAGATTATAGGTAAGATAATTGCTGCTCACAGTTGATCTGAGGCACTACCACAGTTGATCTGAACATACTGCTTTCTCACCGCACACATGAAGTCCAAGAGTTCTCCACCTTTAACCTTTAAACCTGTACTTTGAATGAAATAATCTGATACCACATATACCTCCTAAGAGGTATATTTATGATATACTATCGCTCATAAAACAGTAAAAAAAAATAAAATAAAAAGAGAGATATCATTATAAAATCGCTTTCAGTTGCCTTTATTTTCTTCAAGTGACTGTGTTATCAGAATATTTTCAGTTCRATATTTTGTGAAGAACAGGATCCCACCTGCATATGTTGGAGGATCTGAGTGATGCTGTGTTGAAAATCTGCAATTCTGAAAGGAAAAAACTGAAGGGAACTAGAGTGTGTGGTGGGAGGAGGACATATTCTTAATTCTCCAATCTCTGTCTGAGTCAAAGATAACCACGTGCTGAAAGAAAGCCAACCAGCACTGTGTCAGCTGGTACACTGCTTGGTTCAAAAGGAAACGTGATTGCTCAA
Source organism: Nothoprocta perdicaria (assembly GCF_003342845.1). Taxonomy (NCBI): domain Eukaryota; kingdom Metazoa; phylum Chordata; class Aves; order Tinamiformes; family Tinamidae; genus Nothoprocta; species Nothoprocta perdicaria. The sequence goes on along the minus strand of NW_020455844.1, from coordinate 18,936 downwards.
ACACCTGGGACTCATTCCTGTCTCCTGAAGTGGGAAGTGACAGAGCTCACCTCAGGCAGCACAAGAGTGACACACAGAAGGTAAACACTTCTGAAATTGTTAGAACTGTGACATAAATGATGCTATGACCCCTTTTCAGGAAAATAGGGATAATTGCATACAGATCTTTGATGTGAAGCAATGTGAAAAGTTTTGCTAGAAAGAAGTCGAGAGGTCAAAGAGAGAGGACTGCTGTAGACTCCTAGGCTGACAGAAGAGGCTGGGGTCCTTCATTGCTGTTACAGAAATCGGAGCATTAGAAAGGAAGAAGTGGTCAGTTCTCTCTTAGTCAGCAAGGAAATAGGAGTCACAGTTGTGCGAGAGAGAGAGTGAAGCAGAGCAAAAGTGTGTGATGTGTGTGGATTCAGGAGTACACCTGAGGACACAGGGCTTGGAAGGAAGGAGTTCTTGAGCTGAAAAGGAAGGGCATATCCTAATCTCCCAGCTCAACTTCATATATGCTTGGCATGAATGGTCTTCCCAGGTAGSTACGGTATGATAAACTGTTTCTTTA
>NW_020455844.1:13039-16757 GCF_003342845.1 Nothoprocta perdicaria | reverse complement strand
TCTTTGGGGACAGGCTGCGAGCAGTGGCTGTTGAACGGCTGTTGCGCCTGGGTGTAGGGGTGGCTGGAGCTTCATGCTCGGGGGTAAGCTGGGTGTGTGCTAGTTACGCTAGCTCTCCTGTGGAGTTAGTGGGACCCCAAGGAAAACTTTAGGATCTCTCAGCTTCTGAAGCAGCTTTGACAAGACATTTTTACACAGGCTGCTTTCAGTTACATCTCTTCATAACTCCATGGAGCTTACATGTGTGAGTGAGTAAGGGGACATGCTCTTCCTTGCACTTTCTTCTCATGAGGAACGTATCATTTGGAATATATCTGTGCCTATCTGAAAGCTATATTTCTGAGCACTCTTCTTCAGAAAATTTGCTGAAATATATCTGTATCTGGCAGTGGACATTCTTCTTTGAAATACAGTTTTATTTACTTGTTCATTTTTTTCTGTAGTATGGCAACACAAGAAAAAAGAGTATCTTTGTATTTTCTCGTTGCAGGTTATCCATTTGCAAGAGACACAATGGAACCCTCCAAAGAGTATCTATTCAACCACAAAGGATGTTATTTTGCAGCAAAAGAAACTACACCTGAGTACATTGATTCCCTGGAGACATTTGAAATCAGAGACAGTGATGTTTTCTTAGCTACTTTTCCAAAATCAGGTGAGAACATAATTGCCACCATATGAAAAAGATCAAGCAAATAATCAAACAAAATAAAGCATCCATAGAGGGATCTGTGTTTGTTAGAAATATGGGGCAGAGCCATGGCCTGATAAGACAGGTCTGGGGCTCCTGCTTGTGTCCATYTGAATCTTCATCATTCTTGGATCTCAGCCCTGTAGAGGCACTCAGAGCAAGCTTACTCTATGCAAKCATTTCTGCATGGACTTCAATTCTCTCAGGTGTCCATCTTTACTGGTGTGAAAAACACTGGGAGGAAGGAACTGGACCACACTCTAGTACAGAACAGGAAATGTAGTATAGAAGGGGGAAAAAGGCCACACAATGCAACTTTGAGAAGGCTAAATGGTTCTTCCAATTACCCAGATGAGTCAGGTACTCAGCATTCACCTTGCACCATYCTCCCCCAACACACCATTCATGCTGGAGGYACAGTGAGGCACCATAGCCCAGGAAACAGAATTTCCCTAGGAAACCTTGGGATCTGCTTGGTGGAAGCAGCTGCATTTGTGGGATTCATCAGTGCCTTACAAACTTGGCATTATTAGCTGTAGGTTTCATGACATCTCACAACAGCTGGCAGGGTTCCTGGGAGAGACCATATTTTCTAGAGCCCCTCAGCAGGAGAGAGTTTTAGATCTGGGGTCCACAGAGATGCAGGAATTCACTTGGAAACAAGGCCTGAGGACACATGTAGCTTGTTTTGAATACAGTGGGTAAAGAAACAAAATGCTTACTTAGAGAACATAACATTTCTGCAGTGACTAAAGAAAGCTATGTTTGCCTTGTGCACTCAGCAGGTAGTATCCCAGACTGTGCTGGGTCTCTTTGGTCTGGTAAGAAGTGCTTCTATCTCACATCTGTGAAGAGGCTCTATATACGAGCTTAGAACAAGGAAAGAAAGAAATGAAAAACAAACAAGGTCCAAATAAAATATTTTCCTTCTCAGGAACTGTGTGGACTCAGAATATTTTGAGTTTAGTAATTTATGAAGGCCACCGTAATGGAACGGAGGACGTAGAGAACATGGACAGAATCCCATGGCTGGAATACAATATTAAAAATATGGATTATGCAGCTCTTCCTGCACCTCGTGTCTTTGCCACTCACCTACCTTACTACTTAACTCCAAGAGACCTGAGAAACAAAAGAGCACGTGTAAGTATGATCACGGGGATTCCTCTTACCTGTCAGTCTCCAGAACCGGCCTGCCTGCTGCCTCTGGCATCTGCTTCCCATCCTGCTTGGTATCCCTGCTGGAGCAGGGGTTTAGACTAGATGATCTCCAGAGGTCCCTTCCAACCTCATCCATTCTGTGCTTCTGCGAGCTCGCTGAGGCYCCTGGTGAGGTTAGTGCTGCCCAGAAGCTGGAAATGCCAGGAAAATCTTTTTAATTTCATCAAAAAATCTAAACCTAAATCAAGGCAAAAATGAAGATGAAGCTGAAATTGATTTTCCTTCCAAGCAAGTTCCAACGATTTTCTACCACTGTTCGTCCACACCTCACTGCCTTGCCAAGACGAATAGAAGCACTGACATGTGTAATCCTGATCTCTTCACGATAGGTAGCCATGGGTATTGAAGGACTCCACAGGGAAATGTCACCTGCTCTAAACAAAACAATGGTGAAACATTATCTGGAATTGACTTATCATATTTGTCATCTCCAAGCTGTTTTCTCACAGGTTATGTAAGGATAGCCACAGAAAACTACATAGAGAGTCAGCGTAATGGATCTCCCATTTTCAGACTAACGTTGTTGTCTCTTTTGCAGGTTATTTATGTTACCAGGAACCCCAAGGATGTTGTGGTTTCATATTTTCACTTTTCCAAAATCATGTACACACTAGAGGAAGTATCAGATTTCAACCTTTTCTTAGAGAGATTTTTAGCTGGCAAAGGTAAGATTTGTATCCTGCTAAGAAGCCCAAATCCCACTGCCTACTTTGAGGCTGAATGGAGATCCATTAGAGCAATCAGTGTCACCAACCCGGAGTTCTCAGCCAAGAGGAACCTGAATGCAAAGCTGTGGAGGTGACTTGAGCTTGAGACCATTTTCTGTTGGCAAATGATGCTCAAAGGGGATATGATAGGCAGAGATTTGCTGCTCTGCAGCAAAGTGCAAGGAACTTATTCTTTCCCAATTAGACATGCACACAGAAAATATGCGCTGTGACACAACCGGGAAGCAGATCAGTTTGACCTCATCTGCATGCAGGATTGTCACCCAAACATTGTGATCATGTGTCAAAATATCAGAAAGAAATCTCTCAGAATAGCAGAATATGCAACCTTAAAAGAACCTTTCCGAAGACGTAGAAGGAAATAGTGAATTCTTAATAACCGCTGCATGCACACGAAATAGTTTGCTATTCACTACCAAACCCCTTCGACATTGTGTCCCTTTGAGCACAACTACCTGCCAAGCCTCAAAAAAAAAAAAAAGACCAAGGAAATCACTGAATCTTACAATTCTGTCCTCCGAAGTACTGGAGGTACCAAAAAACATTATAAATCTACAGTATTTATCCTGCTAATTGCATTTCTCTCTCGCTCTCTTTTTTTTGTTTGTTTTTTTATATATTATTATCTTCCTGCGTAAGTCCTGGGTGGTTCATGGGTGGATCACGTTACAGGCTGGTACAGCCATGCTCAGGATTTCAATATACTCTTCCTTACCTACGAAGAAATGAAAAAGGTGAGATGGGTTAGATATCACTGTATTCCAAATATTCTCCCCCTGGTTCTAGAGTAGTTTCAGATAGGCCTCTGTGATAAGAGTTCATRCTAGAAAGCCCTAAATCCCTTGAGGAATAGATTCAAATAGATGATGCTTGTAAGGAGATACTCACGTGTCTCATTTGTGCCCAGGTCTTAGCACTTCCTATGGAAGGATTCTATGAAGCCCTTTGCAGTACGGCAGAAGTCTGCCCCTCTACCATCGCAAAAATAACTTCTGAAACAACACAGAAGAAGATCTTTACAAGGTACCTTCCATGTTATGTTCATAAGGACAGTTCCTCTAAAGGACAGTAGTGCTTA
>NW_020455844.1:8559-10209 GCF_003342845.1 Nothoprocta perdicaria | reverse complement strand
CTCTTTGAATCCTCAGAGCAATGCATCTGAGGGTAGAAATCATGCCCAGAGGGGATATAATAAGTAGAGATTTGCTGTTCTCCAGCAAAGTGCGAGGGACTTATTCTTTCCCAATTAGACATGGACACAGAAAATAGGCACTATGACAAAAACAGGAAGCAGATCAATTTGACCCCATCAGCATGCAGGTTTGTCACCCAAAGACATGTGATCATCTGGTCAAAATATCAGAAGGAAATCCCTCAAACAGCAGAAAAATGAAAACCTAAAATAAACTTTCCGAAGATGTAGAAGGGTATGGTGCACATGTAATATTTTGCTATTCACTTGCAAAGTCCTTCCAAATTCTTCCTATTTGAGTACAGCTAGCTGCCAAGCCTCAAGAAAAAAAAACGTGGAAATCACTGAATTTCTGTCATCATAAGTAGTGAAGGTAGGAAAATACATTATAAATCTACAGTATTTATCCTGCTAATTGCATTTCTCTCTCGCTCTCTCTTTTTTTTTTTTTTTTTCAAATGATTACTATTATCTGCCTGGGAAAGTCATGGGTAGTTCGTGGATGGATCACGTTACAGGCTGGTACAGCCACGCTCAGGATTTCAATATACTCTTCCTTACCTACGAAGAAATGAAAAAGGTGAGATGGGTTAGATATCACTGCATTCCAAATATTCTCCCCCTGGTTCTAGAGTAGTTTCAGATAGGCCTCTGTGATAAGAGTTCATACTAGAAAGCCCTAAATCCCTTGAGGAATAGATTCAAATAGATGATGCTTGTAAGGAGATACTCACGTGTCTCATTGGTGCCCAGGTCTTAGCACTTCCTATGGAAGGATTCTATGAAGCCCTTTGCAGTACGGCAGAAGTCTGCCCCTCTACCATCGCAAAAATAACTTCTGAAACAGGACAGTAATAAGATCTTTACAAGGTACCTTCCATGTTATGTTCATAAGGACAGTTCCTCTAAAGGACAGTAGTGCTTAAGAGGCAACTTGCCAGARGCAACTTGTRGAGYTCTGCAACTGCTGACCATGATTTCCTACCAGTTGCTCCTCATGCCTTGGTGAGACTTGTTATTTCTGTGCACTGGCTGCCCTTCTCCCTGCCCTGGGAAAGGGGACAGCAGCACAGTGCACATAATGTCCACCACTTGCCCAGACTGCAGCCTGGGGCTGCTCACAAAGGGGAGTCGAGGCCTTAGTTAGGACAACAGGTGGGACAAATTACAGATTCAATCCCTTCCTTTTTCATCCCAGACTCTTGCATCTATCTAGATCCAATCCAAAGCATCTACCATGAGACACACAAGGAGTGTACAGTGTGAGGAACAGAATAGCTATTTGAGACAGTACTGCACTCAGTTGCTCAAATGAGGCACAAGCACTCTCTCACAAAACAGATTTGAAGGCGTATTTATGTCATTTGTGTTTTTTCTTTCGCYACGCTTTGGCTCTTTGCATCATCAAGACATTTTGAATATGACATTGATTGTAGGATCTCAGAAGTGTTGTGCTCAAGATCTGCAACTTCCTGGGCAAGCAGTTGAGTGAAGAGGAAGTGGAAAGCGTGGTGAGACAGGCTACGTTTGAGAACATGAAGAAAGATCCTCGGGCAAACTATGAGAAAATGCCAGGATATATCAAAGAGG
>NW_020455844.1:5443-7604 GCF_003342845.1 Nothoprocta perdicaria | reverse complement strand
CTCCCTTTACTTCCTCTCTTTCCTCAGGCACTGTTGGAGACTGGAAAAACCTCATGACAGTAGCACAGAGTGAAAGGGTTGATGAAGTTCTGAAAAAGAAAATGGAGAGTCTGCCCATCAAATTCMTCTGGGATATTAAYGAKAAGRTGTAGGCTGCTTTCCTGGGTCATCATCYTTTGCTGTTCAGAGTGGATGTACAYGTTGGGTGTTGTGAAAGAACAAAGCACACTAATTTCCAGCTGCATTGTGAAAATAAAAGTTCTGTCAGCTCATTCACAGTATAYGACTAGACCAAGGAGGCATCTCAGTTACACCAGTTTCCTCTTGGAAGCTTCAGAATTTGGCTTAGCTTATTGTTGTTGTGATAAACTACATCTTGATTCCTCTGTACTCGCTTTTATTCTCACTCTCCTTTAATAAATCTAATGCTAGACAACCAAGTAAGAATTGATCCACCTATGGAACATTGCTAAAAGTATGCTGAAAAATTTAACATCTTTTTTTTGTGTGTGCGCATTTCTCTAGTAGACAATATGCTATAATATCCACAGATAATAATACTTGCTGCAGTGTGTATCTGCTGAAATCCTGCTGCTTGGATTAGTGGGGATATAGAAATAAAACTACATGATCACTGCATCTTCCACAGACAAATCCATCTTGTAGTATTTTGTRTTTTTTGGAGTTATTTTGTACTTTTTTTTTTGTCAAAATATTATAGTATCACATAGGATCACATTGGATCACACTGTTGTGATCTCTTGGACTTTGTTATAAGCCTTGCCCTTTCTTTCTAAACACATTTCTTTCTAAATACATTTCTTGATGTATTTAGTAGGAACACATGCAAAATGGCTTGGGATTCCATGTGCCTAGTGTAGGCATCTACTTTACACCTCAATGCTAGAATACAAGTAGGCAGGAGACGTGCCTTTGGCCAGTGTTTGCATAGGGAGCCTTACAATTTCTTTTAAGTAACATCAGGTTGCTAGCAATGTGGAAGTTTGTACAATGAAATTAAGATTAGTATGAACAGAAATGTCCCGGTGTGAAAGTTCCAGTGGAGACAGCCAGAAGAAGGGTTTAAGAAGAGGAGATATGAATGGCATGCTGGAATCTCGCCCCTGGTCATAGCTTGTCAAAAATTGTAGCAAAAGAAATTCTGAGGAGATGYAAGGAAAACATTTTCAGAGTGCATACAGTGATCCCCTGGAATGGATAGTCAGAGAGGTTGTGGGATCTACRTCCTTGGCCATTTTGGAAACTCAGTTGGATGAGGCCCTGAGCAACCTGCATTTTCTTTAAGTATAGCACTGCTTTGAGTAGGAGTTTGGTCTAGGGTTTTCGACATGTCCCTTTTCTCTGGAATGCTTCTCTGTTTCTAATGACTCCCAAAGGAGATTCGGAATGAAGAGGCCAAAGATCACCACCTTTCTCAAATCCTAAGAGATAGAGAAGGCACATACCAAATCCAACACCAGGTTGCCAACAAAAACTTCCAGCAGGTATGATGAAGATTTGATAGCCAGAGTATCTCATCCTCTCTGACCTTACAGGGGATCCAGGCCAAACTCTTGGCACACAAATGCCTTGGCTCATGTGGTTGGGTGTTTTGGAAGGAAGAAACATGAGTTACATAAAAATTGTTAAAATCCAACAACTACAATACCTTTCCCCTCCCATGTAGTCTCACACTGAACTTTGACCAACAGCAGCTGACACCCGAAAGGTAAGTGTATGTTAGGAAATCGGGCACCACTATCAGTTATCAATGTTGCAATGTTTTATTGTCCTGAAAAAATGATACATATGGAAACTACATTTAATTAACTGCAAAGAGATATTGATTCAGATTCATGTTGACAAGCAGGGACAAACAAAGATGCTGAGAAAGCTGCTGTGACACCATGCTCATTGCTCTTTTATTCCCTGGAGTTATGAACCTGAGGGTAGAAATCAAGCTTTAGGATCAACAGATATTGCCTTTATGACACTCATATACCTTTCAAAATAGATACTCAATTACAAAAAAGAAAAGAGATGGAGGACAGCAAAAAAGASAAAACATGTTTATCTGTCACCGCGAGGCTTTTCTCTATGCTGAAAACAAAAATCAACTTTCCTCCTCTTCTGGCTTATTCTTACGCTGTCCCACCCAACC
>NW_020455844.1:0-1082 GCF_003342845.1 Nothoprocta perdicaria | reverse complement strand
AATCAGAGACAGTGATGTTTTCTTAGCTACTTTTCCAAAATCAGGTGAGAACATAGCTGTCCCCATATGAAAAAAATCAAGCAGATAATCAAACAAAATAAAGCATCCATAGAGGGATCTGTGTTTGTTAGAAATATGGGGCAGAGCCATGGCCTGATAAGACAGGTCTGGGGCTCCTGCTTGTGTCCATCCGAATCTTCATCATTCTTGGATCTCAGCCCTGTAGAGGCACTCAGAGCAAGCTGACACTACACAAGCACATCTGCATGGGTTGCAATTCTCTCAGGTGTCCATCTTTACTGGTCTGAAAAACACTGGGAGGAAGGAATTGGACTCTAGTACAGAACAGGTAGAATAGAAGGGGGAAAAAGGCCACACAATGCAATTTTGAGAAGGCTAAATGGTTCTTCTCATTACCCAAAGGAGTCAGGTACTCAGCATTCACCTTGCACCATCCTCCCCCAACACACAATTCGTGCTGGAGGYACAGTGAGGCACCATAGCCCAGGAAACAGAATTTCCCTAGGAATCCTAGGGATCTACTTGGTGGAAGCAGCTGCTTTGTGGGGCTCATCAGTGCCTCGCAAAGTTGGCATTATTAGCTGTAGGTTTCATGACATCTCACAACAGTTGGCAGGGTTCCTGGGAGAGACCATATTTTCTAGAGCCCCTCAGCAGAAGAGAGTTTTAGATCTGGGGTCCACAGAGATGCAGGAATTCACTTGGCATCAAGGCCTGAGGACACATGTAGCTTGTTTTGAATACAGTGGGTAAAGAMATAAAATGTTTAATTTAGAGAATGTGACATTTCTGCAATGACTAAAGAAAGCTATGTTTGCCTTGTGCACTCAGCGGTCAGTGTCCCAGACAGTGCTTGGTGTCTTTGGTCTGCTAAGGAGTGCTTCTATCTCACATCTGTGAAGAGGCTCTATTTATGATCATATACAAGCTTWGAACAAGGAAAGAAAGAAATGAAAAACAAACAAGGTCCAAATAAAATGTTTTCCTTCTCAGGAACTGTGTGGACTCAGAATATTTTGAGTTTAATAATTTATGAAGGCCACCGTAATGGAACGGAAGAC
>NW_020455843.1:4122607-4124528 GCF_003342845.1 Nothoprocta perdicaria | reverse complement strand
GGTCCGAGCGCCCCGTGCCCGGGGAGCCGCCCGAGGGCCTGGGCGCTGCCGGCGCCGCCGCGGCGGCCGCTTCTCCGTGTGGCCGTGACGGCGATGGCTGCCCCGGCTCGGGTGGCCGCGGGCGAGGGGATCGCGCTGCGGCCGGTACCGGCCCGTCCCAGCCGGGAGCGGCGCCGCGGGGCTCGGCCGGGCTCAGCCGCGTGCGGGACGGCGGGACTTGACAAGAACCGCACGGTGCCGCCTCGTCAGAGCCCATCCGCATCCAGGCTCCTGGCGCAGATCCAGCGCAGCGAGGCCGAGCAGGGCTTGTCGTTCCATAGATTGGAGTCCTCGGGCTGCAGGTGGCCGCAGTCCTCCCCCGCTTCTGTCCCTGCGCTCCAGTTGTCCGGCTGTCCCGGAGCCCAGAAGCTGCCGGGGTAGAGACACCTCACGGCTCTCGGGAGCTGTCCCGGCCCGCCCGGCTCCCTCCTGGCGCGGCCGTGGCCGGGAGGCGCCGCCCGCCCCGCGCTGCACCGGCCCCGCTCACCTCGCGTCCTGCCGGTACTCGGTGCCGTCCACCCAGCGCCACGTGCCCTCGGTGAAGGCGTCCGTGAGGCCGATCCAGTAGCTCTCGTTCCCTGCCTCCCGGGCCAGGAATTCCTGCTCGAGGAGGGAACGAGGGCCGCTGCGGGCGGGGCTGAGGCCGCCCGAAATCGGGACAGCGGGAACTTCACTGCAGCACCGACGTCCCCGCAGGCGCCAGCCCGAACCTGCTCGGCCGCGCTGCTGACCGTCACCAGATGGGCGTTCACCGTAGTGCAGAAGGACTCCGACTTATTCCACGTCTTTTTTATCCTCGAGAAGTAGTAGACCTTCCCGGCATGGTGCTTCCAGACGATGGAAAACCGCTGGAGCCATTGCCCTGGGCAGAGCGGTCAGAGCTCATGGGGGCGCGGGCAAGTCCCTTTCCCGACCCTTTCCCTGGGAGTTCCTGTCCCGTCCCGACGGTCTGACCCGACTAGAGGGGCCCCAACGGATGGCATGGCCCGTGTGCGAGCCCCTTCTGACTCGGCCCCTCTCGACCCCAGCCGGCCCGGTCCGGCCCCGCCGCTGCCCTTACCCCGCGGCTCCCGCGGCTCGGCGCTCCGCCTGGCGCGGGGCAGCCGCTTGGGCCCTGGGCGCACAGCGGCCGCGCTCCGACCGCGCAGCTCCGCGCGGGACGCGCCCTGCATCGGCCCCGGCTGCCCCGATCCGTCCTGGCCCCCTCCCGGGCTCGCGCACATCCCTCCTCCCGGTCCCGTTCCCCGCTCCATTCCCCACTTCTCACGCCGTCCACGATCCCAGCTCCGTCCCGCACCGCTCCAGACCCCTGATGTTATCGCTCCCGCCCCTAGCTCCGCACTAGTCCCGCCTCGCTCCTGTCGTCGCTTCGTGTTCAAGCTCTGGTCCCGCACGGATCCCGCTCCCGTTTCTCTCCCCGTCCTCACGGAACCCGCATCTCCGCCCGTCCCGCTTCAGTCACGACCTCGGCCCCTKCCCGCACCGCTCCTGCTCCCTTCCGTCTCCCGTTCCGCTCCATGTCCCGGCCCTGCTCCCGTTCTGACCTTGCTCCCGTGCGCGCTCCGTTACAGCTTCGTTTCCGCCCCGCTCGTTCCCCGCTGCCGTCGCGCTCGGTGCCCGCTCACCGAGCGAGCCGTTGTGGGCGCAGGCGGGCGGCGCGGAGGCTCCGGCGGCCGCGGCTCTGGCCGCGCGCAGCTCCCGCTCGGCCCGCACGTCTGCGGGCGGCGGAGGCAGCGCTCGCAGCGGCCCCTGCCTCGCCACGGGGCTGCCACCGCCGCCCCCGGCCCGCCGGGACCCGCCCGCACTTACAGAGAGCGCCCAGGGCCGCGAGGGACATGGCGAGAGCCACGAGGGCGGCCAGGGCGAGCGCGGGGCCCAGCGG
>NW_020455843.1:4114460-4120597 GCF_003342845.1 Nothoprocta perdicaria | reverse complement strand
GCAGGCCGCCGTCGGCCATTGGCCGGCGCCGCGCGGAGCGGAAGGGGGCGGCGAGCTGGGGTTGGCGGGCGTCAAGGCGCCTGGCTGCCATTGGCCAGCGGCACGGGAAGGAAGTGGGGCGGCGCTCTGATTGGTGGGTAGCGCGCGTGTGGGGCGGGGCGCATGGCGGGGGGATCCCCCGAGGGGGTATCCCCGGGGGGCGGGGCTTGGGATGGACCGTCGCCTGGGGGGAGGTGGGCGCGCCCCCCCGGGGCGGGGGGGTGTCGATGTGACGGGACGGGCAGTATGGGGGGGCAGCATGGCCGAGGGGCACAATAGGGCTTGGGGTGGGGGTATTTATGGTGGGGGGCAGCAGGGCTTGGGACAAAGAGGGGGAGACAGGGTGATGAGGGGACATGGGATGGGGGGGTGTAGCTTCCACGGGGTCCAACACTCCTAGGGGGCAGGGGGGGCCTATGGCCACCCCACTCTTTCCAGGAGCTCAAGCTTCCTGTACCCCCAACCACCTCCCTCAAGACTTCCCCTATCGTGGGGGGGCCTGGGGGCCACCGTGAGTTACCCCTCAGCACCCCCCCCCCCGGCCTGTTGGCCTCCCCCCCAACCCAGGGCAGCTTCTTCAACAGCCCCTCCCCCAGGGCCGTTCCTGGGGTGGGGTCACCTGAGGCCGTGGGAAAGGGGGCCACTCCCTTGGGAACAGAACCAAAACCGCAGGAAAAGGGGGCCGGGGCAGGAGGGGCCCCCAGCCCGCGGGAGCACAGGGGCCATGGCGAGGACGAGAGGGAAAAGAGGCACCACACACAGGGAAGCGGCTCCAAGAGGCTGCTATTGGAGAGGGTCCTGCGCCGGCCGGAGGTTAAGTGCTTGGCTGGGGGGCGGCTGCGCCCACCGCAGCAGCCTGGAGCCCATGGAGCAGCCCAGGACGGCCGGAGCAGCCGGAGGCATCCCGGCCGCCCGCCCGGATGCAGGGGGCACAGGGGGGCCACGGCCCGGCCAGCCCGGCCCCGGGCTCTGCGCCCAGGGAAGCTGCTGGTGCGGCTGCCGCTGGCCCCTGTGGTAGCCCCTGTCCCAGGGCGGTGCTCCGGGCTGCAGGAGCAGCACCAGGGGGAGGCAGGAAAGGAGGGTCCCCGCTACACACACCCCCAGTTCCAGGCTTCGCCCTGGGCCTGGAGGTGGCTGCACTGGGCATGAGGAGGAGGCAGCGAGTGCCCGGGCCCGTGCAGGGGCAGGATGTGACACTCGCAGCAGGGAGCACCGCAGCCCAAGGGGGAAAGAAAGGAAAAGAAAAAGAAAAAGGAAAAAAATAAAATAAATCCTAAGAAGTGGTGGAAGCCGCTGGTGGCACAGGGGGCAGGCGGGCACCGTCAGCAGTTCTTGAGGCGGCTGTAGAGCTCGCGCTTGCTGCGCTCGCCGGCCCACGTGCGGCTCTTGAGGCGGAAGCGCCGCAGGTCCTCCTTGAAGTCGGCGTGGTGCATGGGCCGGTAGTCCTGCGGCTCGCAGTGCGCCTGCGGCGGCGCCCGTCAGCGCCCGCAACGCCGCACAGCCCGCGCGCCCACCGCCCCGCGCGCCCACCGCCCGGCCCCTACCTGGTACTGCGGGAAGAACTCCCGGTAGCCGCCCTTGAGCACGTAGAGCTCGGGGTAGTGCAGCCGCGGGTACTCGTTGCACGCGCGGTCCTTCTCGCGCACGAAGCGGCACCTGCAGCACGGGGACATGTGGCACAGGGCCATGGGGACATGAAGCACAGGTGGCATGGGGCACAGGGAGCATGGGGACACGAGGAACCGGGACATGTGGCAGCAGGAACGCGGGGACATGCGGAACCGGGACATGCAGCACCATTGGCATCAGTATATGTGGCACCACTGGCATGGGGACATGCAGCATGGGGACATGTGGCACTGGGACATGCAGCACCAGTGGTAGAGGAAGCTGCAGCACCAGGACATGTGGCACCAGTGGCACAGAGACATGCAGCACCACTGGCACCAGTATGTGTGGCACCACTGGCACGGGAACCTGCAGCAGCGGGATGTGCGGCCCCATAGCCCCTGCTCTCCAAGCCCAGGCCCCGGGACACCCCTGTCCCTGTCCTCTGCACTCGGGTGCCAGGGCAGCATGTGGAGGCAGCTCCCCCCATGGCTGCCCCAAAGCACGGGCTGTCCCCACGGGCACAGCGCCACACTCACATCCGCGGTCCCCTCTCGGAGGAGAACTCGCAGTGGAAGATGACGATGACCCTCTTGGCGGCGTCAAAGGGCACGATGGGCTTCTTGAGCAGGAACTCCTCCACGTCCTGCTCCAGGGGCAGGTTGACGGCGCCCTGCGGGGACGAGCCAGCGCTGCCACCACTGGGACCACCCGCGGGGGGCACCGCGGGGCCGGGCGGCACCCACCTTGATGTGGCCACCCTCGTACTCGTAGGGGTAGCGGCAGTCCACGATGACGCAGCTCTCGATGAGGCTGCTGAACTGCCCCGTGAGCACGGCCACCATCTGCGGAGCGGAGCCCGTGAGCGCGGCACCCACCTGCGCGCCCACCCGCCCTGCGCCCCGTCCTCACCATCTCCGGAGAGATGTACTTGAGGTCCTGGTGCTTCCCTTCCACCGTCTGCAGCAGATAGGCCTGCGTGGGGGCATCACAAGGCCGTGAGGGACCGTCACGGTGCCCGGTTTGGCTTTATGGAGGGGCTTGGGCACCAGGGCCCCTTGTGCCCACGGGTCCCACCTTGGAGAAGTCCCCGATGAGCTCGCGGTGGTCGCTGGCCAGCAGGTGCTCGATCTCCTCGTGGCAGAAGGAGTGGGAGCGCAGCAGGCGGGCGCGCTGCAGAGCGGAGCGGTGAGGCGGCGCCGCGCGGGCAGGACGCGGGGCGCGCGCGGGACCCGCGGGGCGCCCACCGGCTCGGCCGCGCGCCGCTCCTCCTCCGGGGTGCCGGCCACGCTGCGCCGCCGCTTGCTCTGCACCACGGGGGCATCGCGCTCCGGCGGCCGCTCCAGCCGCTTGAGGATGGGCCGGATGACGCTGCTGGGCATCGAGGGCGAGCGGAAGAGCTGGCGGCCCTTGGCGCGCCGGGGCGGGCGCTGCGCGGGACGGCGCGTTACCCCCGCGCACCGCGGACAGCCCGCGCAGGGGGCAGAGCTGCCCGCCCCGGTGGGCCGCGGTGCCCGGGGGCCACGTACCGGCTCGGCCTCGTCCTTGCGCACGAGCGGGGCGCTGAGCAGGCTCTCCATGCCCTGCGGCACGGCCGCGGCGCCCTGCGGGGACGGACACGGGAGCACGGGGCGGCCCCAGCTGCCCCCATGATGGAGGGGACTGTGCTGTGCAGAGCCCCCCATTCCACTGTGGGACCCCAGCCCTGCGTCCCCAGGAAGCAGGGAACACAGCAGGGCTCTGCCCCGCATAGTGCCTGCAGTGTCCCCAGGCCACCCCACGGGCAGCCCGGGGACACCCCTATCCCCAGAGATGGGCAGTGTGGCACAGGAGCCCCTCGGGCTGCCGACTACCCTGACACGGGCCGGAGGAGCCGCCTACCTCGGCGCCCTCCTCGTCCAGCACGTCCATGAAGCCGTCGTCCTCATCCTCGCAGGACGCCAGGGAGCAGCGGCGCAGCAGCACGGGGCTCTCGCCCACGTTCTCCTTCTCGGGGGTGACAAGCTGGGGGGGACACAGCTCAGCACGGGCCCCAGCACCCCCCCCTGCCCCCCTGCCACCCCTGCTCACCAGCAGGTCGGGAGCAGAGCTGGGTCTTGGCACAAAGGGCCCCGGCGTCCCGGCCCCGTGGGGCGCCCCACGGCAGCCCGGCCGCTGCGGCTTCTTGAACACGCTGCCCTCCTGCTGCGTGGGGGGGACACGGTGTGAGCGCCCCCACCCCACCTCGCCGCCCCCCCGCGGCCCTGCCCGCACTCACGTGGCCGCGGCCGCCCGGCACGGGGCTCCCGTTGAACTCGCGCGCGTTGGAGACGTCCTTGAGGGCCGGGCTGGCGCCCAGCAGCCGCGGCTGGGGCAGAGGGGGTCAGGGGCTGCACGGCCCCCACCCCCGAGCCCCGGAGGGCACCCTGGGCAGCCCCCATCCCCCTCTCACACCCTCCTCCCCCCTGCAGCCCCCCCATCCTCCTCCTCCCCCCTGCAGCCCACTCTGTGCTTCCCAGCTCCATCATCATCCTCCCCCACAGCCCCAGTCCATCTTCCTCCTTCTCCCCCACACCCTAGCTCTGCATGCCCCTAACTCCATCCTCATCCTCCCAACATCCCCACTCCATCCTCATCCTCCCCTCACAGCCCAGCTCCACGCTGCCCTGCTCCATCCTCCTCCTCCCTGTAACCCACCCAGGAGCCATCAGCAGGGCAGGACCCAGCCCTGCCAGAGCCCTAGCAGGTCAGAGCCTTCATCCCCTACACCTTCCTCCTCCCTGCTCCGCAGAGCCCCACAACTCACCGGCAGGGAGTGGATCCTCCGGATAAGGAGCTTATTGCTGAAAAGAGAGAGAAGGGGGGATGGGATCAGAGGTGAGATGTGTCCGGGAGGGCTTGGTGCCCTGACCCCCATGCTGGGACGGCCCCCATCCTCCTGGCCCGGGGAGCACCCAGCCCCGCACCCTGGCTCACTCACTCAGTGCTGGCTCTGCTGCACTCCAGGATGGATTTCTCGAAGCTGCGGAAGGAGAGGCCGCGTTACGGGTGGGTTTGCACCGGGGGACAGGGACACGCTGCGGGGAGGGGGCTGCAGCAGGGCACTTGGCTTCACTTGGGAGCAGGGGGGCTCACGCTCCTGTGCTTTGCACCCTTGCAAGCACTGCAACAGCAGGGCAGGGCATAAAGAGCCCTCCAGCAAGGGGGGGCTTGGGCTGGACCCCCACACCCTGCATGCACGGCGTGGGGGGGAAGGAGAGGGTCGCATCCCGCAGCATCCCCGGCGGCGGCAGCGCGCGGCGGGCAGGGACAAAGGCGGCGGGGCCCTCGGTGACCCTGCTGCACCTGTATGTAAATGGGCCACGCGGGGGGGCCGCGGGGGCCATATGGCAGCGGGACGGGACGCGGTGCCGCTGCATGCCGGCCGGCAGCGGGAGCGCAGGAATGCCGCCCGCCCCGGCCACCATCTGCGCCCGCTGTCCCATTCTCCCGGGAACATCTGGCGGGACGAGGCAACGGCCGCAGCAGGTGCGGGGGGAGAGGCCACCCGGACACTGCCAGCCCCCCAAGCGCTCGGCTCTGCCCCACGGAACCGCCTCGGTGCCGCCCCCCAGCCGGACGTGTCCCGCTTGCAGGGCCCCCCTGCACCGGGCACAGAGAGCTGCAGGGATCAGGGCTAAACACAACTCCTGCCCCAGGGGGGTGAAACCCTAGACGGCCTCTCGCCCGCCTGGCTGCAGCCTCAGCCCTCGCCTGGCCCGCAAACCCTGGTCCCTAATGATTCCCAGCTGTCCTGCCGCGAGCCGCACAGCGCCGGGAGCTGCCAAAACCTGCCCGGGAGCCCCCAAACAGCACCCATGCAGGAAGGCAGCCCAAGGAAACGCGGGCACCCAGGGTGGGGCGACGGGTGCAGCAGCGGGGGCCCCTTAGTGATAAAGGGAGGGGTGGCAGGAAGCGCCGGGGCAGGAGCCACCCTGGGACGGGGGCATCCGCGAGGGCTCGCGGGCTCTTACACTTCCTCGAGCGCCTCGGGGTCCTCCTGCGACGGGGAGTCCAGCTCCAGGCCTGCGGGACAGGGAAGGGGCTGGGGGCCAAGCTCCCAGTCCATGCTCCACACAGGGCGCAGCACCCGTGGGTGCTGCTCCCAGCTCCCCAGGGAGCCCCAGCCGGGGGCACAGGACGCAAAGGGATGGGAGCCATCCCCAGCAGCACCCCATGATTTGCCGACCCCCGCTATCCCACACAAAGCCCTGGCAGCCCTCGGGTGCATCGGCCAAGCGGAGGCTTCCCAGGAGGAGCCGCCCGGGAAGGGCGCGGGGGCCCGGGCGGCGGGAAGCAGCCCCGGGCCGGTCCCGGCTCTGCCTCCACGTGCGCCCCGGGCCGGCTCTCACCCCCGTCGGCGAAGGCCGAGTCCTGCGAGCACAGCGACTCCTGCGACGACTCGGACGAGAGCGAGTCCTGCGAGAGCCTCGCGCCGCCGCGCCCGGCCGCGCTGCGCCGGGGGGTGTCGC
>NW_020455843.1:4107330-4112880 GCF_003342845.1 Nothoprocta perdicaria | reverse complement strand
GGGGGGATGGGCTGGGGGCACAGGAGGAGGTGCCCTGGGGGTGCAGAGCTGGGGGGCAGGGGGTGTTTGTCCCCAGGGGGTGCTCAGCAGGGGGGCACTCTGGGGCACCCTGCCCTACAAAGGCTTTTCTGGGGTGCGTTTAGCCGTGCCGCCCGCGCGGTGCCGCCGTCCCCTGCGTGTCCCGTGGGGCGGGCGGGCTGCTCTGGGGGTCCCGGCCCCCCTTTCTCATGCAAAGCAGCCGCTGGAACCCGCCCCCCCCCCGCACCACCTGGGTGGCCCCTTCTCCCATGGCCACCATGCGAGGAGGGGGGCGCAGGGACGGCGGCTCCGGAATGTCCCGCGTGGAACAGGGATGCTGGGGGGTGCCGCTGCCCCCCGGGGGCGTATGGGGACATATGGGGGGTATATGGGGCTATATGGTGGTATATGGTGCTGCTGGGGGGACCCCTCCTGCGCAGGACCCCCCAGCATCGTGGTGCAGGGGCCCCCCACGGGCTGGGGGGCTTTGGCCACGGCCCCCAAGCGGGGGGTGAAGCTGTAGGTGCCCCCCCCTTCGTCCAAAATTCGGGAAATGCAGGAAATTCAGCAAAATGGCTGAGCCCCCCCCCGGCCAGGCTGAGCAGCATGGCACAGCGTGGCAATGTATAGAGTAGTATGGCAATGCATGGGGTGGCACGACGATGTATAGGGTGGCACGACAATGTATAGGGTGGTATGGCAATGCATAGGGCGGCTCATGGTGTACAGGGTGGCATGGCAATGTATAGAGTGGCACATAATGTATAGGGTGGCACAGCAATGCATAGGGTGGCATGGCAACGTATAGGGTAGCACAGCAATTCACAGGGTCGCATAGCAGCATATAGGGTGGCATGGCAATGCACACAGTGGCATGGTAGTGTATAGGGTGGCACAGCAATGCATAGGATGGCACGGCAGTGTATAGGGTGGCACAGCAATGTATAGGGTGGCATGACGTTGCACAGGGTGGCCCAGCAGTGTATAGGGTGGCACGGCGATGTATAGGGTGGCATGGCAGTATATAGGGTAGCACAGCAATGCACAGGGTGGCCCAGCAGTGTATAGGGTGGCACTGCAATGCACAGGGTGGTATGGTAGTGTATAGGGTGGCACAGTAGCGTATGGGGGGCCTGGCAGTCCATGAGGCGCCGGCATCTCCGTCCCCTCCTGCCCGGCCGCCCCTCACGGGTGGGACGTGCAGGGACCAGCGGCCCCGCAGCCCCCACCCCCCGCTGCTCCCCGCGCCCCATCTCTGCTCCCCCCACTGCAGCTCTCCCCCACACCCCCCGTGTGGGACCCCCGCATCACCCAGCCCCCTCCATGGCTTTTCAACCACCCCCAGACCCCGTTGCTGTCCCCCCATCCCCAAGGCTCCCTATTATCGTTTCCCTATCCCTGTTATCAAGGTTTCCTATCATCGTCTCCCCCCTCCCCAGTGCCCGCCATGGCCGGACCCCTCCCCGCGCCCCCCTTCCCGCCCCGCAACCCGGAAGGGCGTCGCGTCGCCCCAGCAACCGCGGCGGCCTCCCGGCATGCGCCGGGGCGGCGGTTACCGTGGCGGCCGTTGCCGTGGCGGCCGTTGCCGTGGCGGCCGTTGCCGTGGCGGCCGTTGCCATGGCGGCGGGCGCGGCATCATGGCGGCGGCCGGCGAGGAGAGCCTGCGCGCGCTCTACCGTTGGGTCGACGCCATCCCGCTGTCCCGGCCCAAACGGAACATGGCCCGCGACTTCAGCGACGCAGGTGGGACCGCCCGGCCCCACCGGGCCCGGCCCGGCCCCGCGGCGCCCCCGCTGTGGCCGCGGCCGCCGCTAACGGCGCCGCCGCCGCAGTGCTGGCCGCCGAGGTGGTGAAGTTCCACTTGCCGGCGCTCGTGGAGCTGCACAGCTACGTGCCCGCCAGCTCCACGCAGCAGAAACTCGCCAACTGGGGGCACCTCAACAGGTAGCCGCGCGGGAGCGCCCGCAAACGGGGGGGAAACGCCCGCAAATGGGGAGGAAACGCCCGCAAACGGGAGGGAAGTGCCCCCAAACGGGCGGAAACGCTCGCAAACGGGGGGAAAGCGCACACAAATGAGGAGGAAACAAACGGCCGTTTTTCTCCCGCACACGGCAGGAAGGGCCCCCAAACGGGGAGGAAACGCCCTCAAAGGGCTGGAAGCGCCCTCACAAGGATGGGAAGTGCCCGCAAACGGGCGGAAACGCCCGCACACGGGAGGGAAGTGTCCCCCAACTGGGGGAAACTCCCGCAAACGGGGGGAAAGCGCACACAAATCAGGAGGAAACGCCTGCACATGGGGGAAAACGCCTGCAAACGGGATGAAACGCCTGCACACTGTGGGGAAACTCCCGCACACGGGGAGAAAACGCCAGCACAAGCGGGGAAAACGCACGCAATTGGGGAGGAAACGTCCGCAAATGGGGGGAAAACCCCTGCACAGCTGGAGGAAGCGCCTGCAAATGGGAGGAAGAACCCACAAACGGGGATGAAATGCCCGCAAATGGGGGAAAACGCCCGCAAATACGGAGAAAACATTCACAAAAGGGGCGAAAGCGCCCCCCGGGGGGGGAAAGCGCCCGCAAACGAGGGGAAGAACCCGGACACGGGGTAGAAACCCCCACAAATGGCGGGAAAACGCCCGCAAAAGGGGGGAAACGCCCGCAAATGGGGGAAGAACCTGCACACGGGGGAAAGAGCCCACAAACGGGGAGGAAACGCCTGCAAATGGAGGGAAAACACCTGCAGATGGAGGAAAACTCCCTTAAAGTGGCAGCTTTGTGGGGGAAGCTCCCACAAACACTGGGGGAAACACCCACAAATCTGGGGCAACTGCCCGTAAATAGGGTCGAGGAAGGGGGATGGCTGCAAATGGGAGGGACACACACAAACTGGGGGGAAATGCCGCCCAATGCCCCCCAGCCCTTCCAGTGTGCCCCCCGCGCGCGCCCGCAGGAAGGTGCTGAGCAAGCTGGGCGCCCGCGTGCCCGACGACGTGATCCGCAAGATCGTGCAGTGCCGCCCGGGGCTCGTGGAGCAGGTGCTGGTCCTGCTGCGCCAGCGCATCGAGGAGCGGCAGCGGCAGCAGCGGCAGCGCGGCCGGCCCCCGCCGGGACCCCCCGAGGTGAGCGGGGCCGCCCGTGTCCCCGCGGAGCCCCCTTGCTGCGGGAAGCACCGGGAAGCGGCGCCCTGGAACGGGCAGGGGCTCGGGAGCGTTCCGCCTGCTCCCGGTGACGCCGGCTGTTTCTCCGCGCAGGAGCCGGGCGCGCGGGCAGCGCACGGACAGGACGGCCGCTTGGACGCAGGTAGGGCTGGAGCACGACGTGCGGACCGGGGGTCCCGTCGCGGCCGCGCTGCAGCCCCCTGGGGTCCCTAAGCGGGGCCGGGGCTGCTCCCTGCGCCGCGGGAGGGGTCTCGGCTGGCGCTGCCCCCGCCGGGTGCCCGGGGGCGGCACCGGGGGCGGCACCGGGGGCAGCACCGTGCCCAGCGCCGGCCTTGCAGGCTGCTCCGCCAAGGGGAAGAGCCGCGAGCGAGCGGGCCCGGCGTCCCCGCCGGCACACAGGTGAGAGCCGCCCGCGCCGGGGCTCCCGGAGCCCTTCCCGGCAGCGTCCCGGGACGGCGGGACCGGCCGGGCTCCGTTTGTCATCGCAGGCTGCGCAAGGGCCAGCACGGCGCCGCGCAGGCGGCCCCGGGGGACACGGCCGCCCACCTGCAGCCGGCCGAGACGGAGCAGGCCCTGCTGCTGGCGCGGGAGACCATCCAGGTGAGGCCACCGCGCTGGCCTCGTCCCGCGCGGGGCCACAGCAGCGTTGGGATGCGGACAGGCTCCCGAGGGCCCCCTTATATCCCCGCCAGTCCCGGGGTACGGTGGTTGAGGTGGGAAGGGAGCTGTGCAGACCGTGGAGTCCCACCGTGTCCTGGGGTCAAGGCAGCCCGCACGGAGGTGCCACCGGCCTCCTGGTCGCTCCTGCGGCTCCCTCGGGCACGTGCCCGTCAGGAGGTGCCCGGGCCCTGGTGCACAGGGCTGGTATGTCTGCAAGTGCTCCCGGGCTGTGCTGGGCACTGCTGGGTGAAACCAGGTGGGAAACTGAGCCCAGCTTGACGTGGACACTCGCTTCACCCTGGGGACCTCCTGGTCCCTTCTGTAGCAGAAGCTGTTTCAGTGATATTTTCAGGGAAAAAGCCCCCACAAACCCACTGTGTTTGGGGAGCAGCTTTGTTGTTTCCTGTCCCAGCCCTGTCCTGTGACCGCAGTTACATCCATCACATGGATTGGCAGTTCCCAGACATTCCTGTTCTCCATCCACTCCCATTAGTCTTCCAGTCTAGCTTGGAAAGAGCAGTAAGTGGGTGCCACAGCACTGGAAAGAGTCCCCATGAGCCTGAGCTTTGTAAACAGCAGGGATCCCTCCGACTGCAGTGGCCGGGAGAGTTATTAGCACTTCCCAACATGCTGCCCGTCATGGCTCCCATTTCCGGGGAGCATTCCGGGGAGGAATGCCGTGGCAGCGGGAATTGCCCCCCATTGCAGATCCTGCAGGCCAAGGTGCGCAGGCTGGAGCAGCTGCTGCGTCTCAAGAACATCCGCATCGAGGACCTGAGCGCGCGGCTGCGCGCGGCCCAGCGCCCGCCCGGCCCCCACAGCCCCCCGGCGCCATCGTGACCCCGAGAGCGGCCCCGCGTCCCATCCCAGCGCGACGCTGCGCTCGGGTCCCGGCAATTCCCGCTCCCAGCGCGGGAGCCGCGGGAATGGGAACCGCTCTCCGGCTACGCCGCCATCCCGGGGGCTTTTCCCGCCTGGCCTCCTTTCTGCCCCGCTTTTCCCCACGCGGGGCGGGGGTGCTCCAAAGCCGCCCTTTCCCAGCCCTTTCTTATTAAATGTTCGCATTGTTGGCACAAAGGGGCCGGAGGAGGTGGTGACCGCGCCCAGGGTGCAGCGGCACACGGGCCAGCGCGGCCCGCTGCAGCCGGGGGACGGCGCGGAGCCCAGAGGCGCCGGGAACGGGATGATCCCGGGGGATCGGGAAGATCCCGGCCGCGGCAGCGCCGGGGAAGGGCACCGGGAGCGATACCCCGTGCCGTCCCGGCGCTCTTTCCCGCCGTGCCGGGCAGGTTAGGGCGGCGCTGCGGACACCCCGTCCGGAGCCCTGCAGCGCTCCCGGTACCGGCCCCGCCGCCATTGCGGGTCCCGGTACCGGCTGCGTGACCGGCTCACCCACGTGACCCCGCGCCCGCTCCCCATTGGCTGCCACTCGCATCGACCACGCCCCTAGAGGTGCCCCCGCCTCCCTGCAGACCACGCCCCACGAGGGTCGGCCCCGCCCACGGCGCGGGCCCGGCGGCGCCCGCAGGAACCGGAGCCAATAGGAGCGGCGACAGGGGCGTGTTCCCACCCCCATGGGGCAGCGGCAGCCAATGGGCGGCGGGGAGAGCGCTTTTGAGCCAATGCGCGGGAGGGGGCGGGGCCGGCAGCGGGCACCTGAGCCGCAGGGAGCGCGGCGGTGCCGGGGAGCGTTGGGCCGGTGAGTTGGGGGG
>NW_020455843.1:4098194-4106265 GCF_003342845.1 Nothoprocta perdicaria | reverse complement strand
CCCCCCGGGGTTATTGCCCCCGAGCTGTCCCCCCCCCCGGGGTTATTGCCCCCGAGCTGTCCCCCCCCCGGGGTTATTGCCCAGCGCCGCCTCGGCCCGAGGGCTGTTTGGGACTCCCCTGCGAGTGGGGGCCCTGCCCGTCTATGGATAGACGGGCATGAGATATACAGCTAGATAAGAATTAGCTGTATATAGTGTGTAGCGTTAGGTGTATCGGCACCTAAACGCGCCGACACAGGCGGGTGCTGCCCCGGGGCCGGGCGCGTCCCGCGGGGAGACCCCGGGATGCTCCGCCGGGCTCCTCGCGCTGCCCGCGCCGTGTCCCGCCTCGGCCCGCGCTGCGCTCCCGTCCCGGGATCCGCGCAAGTTCTCCCGCGGCCGCGTGACCTTGGGAAGCGCCAGGGCGCCGGGCACCGCGTCCCCATGGATGGGGTCGGCGCGGGCGGAGGAGCCGCCCCGGGGCCGCAGAGGGTCCAGGCGGGTCCCCGCGACGTCCCCGCGCCGCTGCCCGGCCCGGGGACCCGCTTCCCGCTCCTTCCTGCACGAGCCGCTGCCCGGAGCGCAATTAAGGCCGGGCAATTAGCGCCCTTTGGCCTAATGAGCGCCCTTAGCGAGCAGGGGCCATGAGGAGGCCGCGCTGAGCGGAGCGAAGGAGCCGGGGCGGGAAGAGGCTCCCGGCCGGGAGCGGTGCTTTCCCGAGCCCCCTTCCTCCCCCCGGCTCCCCGCTGTCACCCCCGGGTCCCTGCGTTGAGCTCGGGGTCCCGCTGCGAGGCCGGTCCTGCCTTTGGTGCTGCTTTCCCGCGTGTTTCCCGGGAAAACGCCTAGGGAGCGGTGGGGATGTGGGGGGAAAAGGGGAGCGGGGGAAGTGCCGGGGTGGGGGGTGTTTAGGGGCGGGTGGCAGATGTCACGGGGGAAAGCGGGACGCGGAGCGCGGTGGCAGCCCGGGAGCTTCCCGGAGCCGGTGCCCGGGATCCGCGGGCCGGGAGCGGGAGGAGGCGGCGGCCGGGGCGGCCCGCGGGCCTCACGCGGCCTCTCCTCGTGCAGCTCCGGTGGCGGCGGCTCCCATGGCCCCGCGGCGGCCCCGCTGAGCCCGCAGCGCACCATGGCCTCCGCCAGCAAGGGTGAGTGTCCCGGAGCCGGCGGTCCCGGTACCGCTGCGGCCGGTCCCCGCGCTGCCCTCACGGAGAGGCCGCTCCTGGGACGCCGAGCAGTGCCTGCGCTCATCCCGGGGCATCCCTGGCGCCTTCCCGCACGCTCCGGTACCGCGGCTCCCGTTCTCCTTGCTGCCTCGTGCCAAGCTGCCGGGCTCAACCAGGCCGGGTTAATTCCGTCGCCTCTGGGCGCTTTGTCGCGCCACAAAGAGCCTTTTCTTGGGGACGCCGCAATCTGCTCCGCACGCGGTGCCAGACGGGCACGCGGCGGCTCAGGGCACCCGCGCCGCACGCTCTGTCCTCCGGCGCCCCCCTCTCCGGCCGAATCCAGGCCCGCAGGCGGCTCCTGGCCAGGGAGCCCCTTTCCCGGGGCCTCCCGGCAGCAGGAATGACTCGGAGCGGGCGCATGGAATGTCCTGCGGCCTCCCAAGCATCTGGGCTGCAAGGTGCAGCGTTGCAGGGGGGGTCCCTTGCCTTGATGTCAATGTCCCGTGGTGCCCATGGGCCCTGGCTGGAGACCCCCAGCCCCTTCCCGGGATCGCAGCCCGGAGCGGCGCGGTTCCCTGGGGACGGGCAGCGGAGGAGGAGGATGAAGGCCGGCTCCCTGGGGAGCGCGTGGGCACCTCCGGGCGCTGACGGCGGCCTCGGGCCGTGCTCCGTGCGCAGGCGCCAAGGCCAAGGCGGGCGCCGTGCGCTTCGCCCCCGCGCCGCCCGCCGACGCCGCCCCCGGCCACGTGCGCTTCGACGAGAAGCTCCGCGACTCGGCCGTCGCCGTCACGCAGGAGAAGGACGGCAGCTTCCTGGTGAAGGTGGGCGCCGCGCGGCCCCTTGCCCGCAGGGAAACTACCCTGGGGGAAAGTTCGAGGAAGAGGAGGATTGGGAAGGGGGAGGAAGGGGCTGCTCGGGGCCTGGGTTCCCTGTGGGGCGGCAGCGGCACCGGATTCGCGGTGCTCCGGCGGCCCTTTCCCAAGCAGGCGCTGCTGGGAGCGCGCGGTGCCCGGGGACACCCCGCGCTGGGGGTGCCGGAGCGCGGGGATGGTGACGCCGGCGCCCCGCGGGTGGCAGTGAGTCACAGCCAGTGACTCAGCTGGGCCCCTTGCCCTCGTGGTGGCTCCCGTTGCGGAGCGCATCCCACTGCAGCTCCCACGGGATGTGGAGATGCACATGGGCTGGAGCTGCTCCTGTGTGGAGCACATCCCGTCCTGCACGTGTCCCTGCCCCGGGAGGAAGCACCGCACGGCGGCGCTTGGGCGGGAATGTCCCCTCGGCAGGGCACAGGAGGCTCCTGCTGCCCCTTCCCGGCCCGGGCATGTGGCCGGGATGCAGCTGGAGCCACCGCCACGCGGGCTCCGCTCTTACTGCGGCCACCAGCAGCACCATTCCAGAACGTTTTTCAAATTAAACTGGGGAGAATAAACTGGGGAGTTGCCCTCCTGCTCCCCAAATTGCGCAGGGAGGCACTAACTCCTTTGCCCAGAACCCTCCCTTGTCCCGCTCGCTCTTCAGCACCTGCAGAGGTTTCCCCATTATCCCTGTTTTCCCGGCTTCCCGCAGGTGGGCTTCCTGAAGATCTCGCACCGCTACGAGATCACGTTCGCGCTGCCGGCGCTGCCGCGGCTCGGGCGCGCCGTGTGCGCCGCGCCGCTGCCCAACCCCAACCTGCGCGTCACCCGCATCGCGCCCGCGCCCCAAGGTAACCGCCGCGCCGCGGGGCTCCCCGTCCCGTCCCGTCCGCGGGGCTCCCCGTCCCGTCCGTGCCGGGCTCCCCGTCCCGTCCCGTCCGTGCCGGGCTCCCCGTCCCGTCCGCGGGGCTCCCTGTCCGTGCCGGGCTCCCCGTCCCGTCCGCGGGGCTCCCTGTCCGTGCCGGGCTCCCCGTCCCGTCCGCGGGGCTCCCCGTCCCGTCTGTGCCGGGCTCCCCATCCCGTCCGCGGGGCTCCCCGTCCCGTCTGTGCCGGGCTCCCCGTCCCGTCCGCGGGGCTCCCTGTCCGTGCCGCGCTCCACGCCGGCCGGAGCGCCCCGGCACTGCCAGCTCCCTCTGCAGCCCAGTTCCCGGCTCCCACAATGGGAGGTAACAATGGAAACAGCAGCCCCCATGGACGTTACCACATCCCTCGATCCTTACGATCCTCAGGGACGGCCGGGGGTCCCCTTGGAGCCCCTCCGTGAGCGGATCACGAGTGGGTGGCTTTGATCTGGAGGGGACATTTCCCGCTACATGGTGACAAGTGATTGTCCTTGAGAGCCGTTTCCAAATATCACCTGTTGTGGGCAGTGACATTGGCTGTGGGGAAGCGCTGCCCACGGCTAGGAGAGTTCAGGTCGGGAATGGCTCTGGGGTTGGGAATGGCTTTGGGGTCGGGAATGGCTCTTCCTGCGGAGGAGCCGGAGCGGCGGCACCGCCGGCGCTCAGGGTGGAGGCAGGCAGCAGTCGTGGCCTCGTCCCGTTCCCGCTCGGCTGCTCCGCACACCAGGACAACCCTGGCCGTGGGCACGTGGGTTTCACCCTGTTTTGCCACTTTCTGGAAACCCTGACACCACGGAGAAGGAATCCGCGTTCCTGGATGCGCCTGGCCCGGCCCGCGCGCTCCCAGAGCTGCTTCGGTGGCAGCTTAGAGCAGGGACCTGCGTGACAGTGTCCAGAGCTGTTAATTTTAACCCTTGCTCTGGCTCTCGCTGCAGAGCAGCCCGGTGGCCTCCACCTTCCTCCTCCTCCCTGTGGCCGGGCCGCCTCTCCGAGGGCTTGGGACATGAGCCGTTGTGTCCCCTGCCCCGCCGTGTGCCAGGGCTCCACACTGTCCCCAGGGCACATGAGCAGCGCTGTCC
Source organism: Nothoprocta perdicaria (assembly GCF_003342845.1). Taxonomy (NCBI): domain Eukaryota; kingdom Metazoa; phylum Chordata; class Aves; order Tinamiformes; family Tinamidae; genus Nothoprocta; species Nothoprocta perdicaria. Next base: position 4,102,291 of record NW_020455843.1, on the reverse strand, counting down.
CCAGGGACACGGAGCAGCGGCGGGCAGCCGCGAGGCGCCGTGCCGCCCTCCCTCCGGCAGCTCCCGGGCGCACGTGGGCGCGGGCGGCCGAGCCGCGTGCGCCGCGGGCTCCGCGCTGCCCTCCCCAGCTCGCGGCGCACATCCATTTTTCCGCCTCCTCTTTATTCTCGCGTAGCGCTCTGTTTTTCCGCCTCCCTTCGCCGCGGGCGCCGCTCGTGCCCACGTGCTCCGTTCGGGGCCGTTGCCGCGTGCGCAGCGGGGCGGCGCGGGGGCTGCCGCGCTCCCGTGTCCCCCGCAGCGTCCCGGTCCCTCCGCAGGCTACAGCGTGCAGTGCGAGTACATGGCGCACCGCGAGGGCGTCCTCAAGGAGGAGATGCTGCTCGTCAGCGAGACCCGCGACGGCGCCTGCGTCAAGGTCGTCGTCCAGGCCCGCGTCATGGGTACGTCCTGCGGCTGCGGATCCTGTGTCCCCTTTGCAAACGGCCCCGTGTCCTCACCTGGGGTCCCTTCTTGGCATCCCCCTTGCAAACAGACCCATGTCCTCACCCGGGGTCCCTTCCCCATGTCCCCTTTGCAGACAGACTCGTGTCCTCACCCAGCCTCCCTTCCTGGCAACCCCTTTGCAAACGGCCCCATGTCCTCACCCGGGGTCCCTTCCTTGTGTCCCCTTTACAACCAGCTTCAGCTCCCAACATAGTGTCCCAGGTTGCTGTTCTAATCTGATGTCCTGACCTGGCACCGTTTCCAGCCAGGCCAGTGTCCCAGCCTGGTGTCCCCACCCGGTGTCCTGTTTGCAGCCGGACAGGTCTCCTGCCACAGTGTCCCATTTGCAACCAGTCCAGTGTCTTCACCCAGTGCCCCAACCTGGCATCCCATATGCACCTGGATGTGTGTCCTGACGCGCTATCCCATCCCAATGTCCCATTTGCAACTGGACCTGTGTCCCAAGGGAATGTCCCACTTGCCGCCAGGCCAGTGTCCCAACCTGGCATCCCCACGTGTGTCCCACTCGCACCCGTCCCCCATCCCGCCTCGCGTGCCCGTTGCAGCCGCACGCTGTGCAGCGCGGGGCCGTGCCCGCGTCCCCCGTGCCGTGGGGCCGTGCCCCAGCGCGCGCTGCGCCCGCAGACCGGCACCACGGCACCCCCATGCTGCTGGACGGCGTGCGCTGCGTCGGCGCCGAGCTCGAGTACGACTCGGAGCAGAGCGACTGGCACGGCTTCGACTAGCGCCCGCGGAGCTGCCGGCGGCCGCTTCGCGCCGCTGCCGCGGGACCCTCCTCCTCCTCGGCCCCTGGGTGCGCAGGGGCTCCCCGAGGAGCCGCCCGGGCGCGAGGCACCGGCTGCCCCGCACGGTGCCGCCGAGGCCGCGGGGAGGCTCCCGGTGCGCCGGAGCTGCTGCTGCTCCGCCTGGATTGCCTTCCCCTGCACCCCCAGGAGGTGTCGGGGGGCTTGAGGGCTGCCCTGGGGGCCTGTGCAACCCCTCTCCCCCCACACGCACCCCCAGACCCCCAGTTCTGACCCCTGCCCCCCGTGCAGCCCGAGGTTCCCTCTGTGCGCCCTGCAGATCCACCCCCTGCACCCCACAGTGCCCCCTTGCACCCTCCAGCTTCCCCTTGTGCTCTTCATGATCCACACCCCCCCTGCACCCCCTGATTCTTCCCCTGCACCCTGTAGTTCCCCTGCACACCCTTTGGTTGCCCCACATCCCCTATGGTTCCCCTACACCCCCCAGGTTCCCTCACGCCCCCCGGAGCCCTGGGCTGCAGCTGCACCAGGAGCAGAGCCCAAGCCCCGGGTTCTGCTTTTGCCCTCGGAGCTGGGGGGCCTGGGGGGCTGCCTGGTGCCCCCTCGTCCCCCTGGCTCCGTGGGCACCTCCTGGGCTGGTCTGGGGCTGTGCTGGGCTTCGCTTCTTCCCTTTGCTTTGGGACCTGTGGTGCGAAGAGCAGGGCGAGCGGTGCGGATGCGGAAGCAACAGGATTTCATGTGCCTATATATATAAATATATAGATATATACATACACGTGCGTGTGTGTCTATGCCTAGGGCTTCTTGTTTGGTCGTTTTTAAGTACAAAAAAACCAAATCTTTAAAGGAAAATAATGAAGTTGGGCTGCAACGGTGCCCTGCGTGCCTATGTGGAGCTGTTCTGGGGCCAGGGTGCCCTGGAGTGTCCAATGCTGCTGGTGTGCGGGACATGGGGCTGCAAAGAGGCTGGGAAACCTCGATCCCTGGGAATTCCCAATCCCGGGAGGGCCCCCATCCCCCGGAGCAAGGGCCAGGGCTCCGAGCGAGCGGGTCCCCGGGCCGGTCAGTTGGAGAGGAAGTCGATGGTGGCCCGGACCGTCTTGGCCGTCCTCACGTCCACGGCGGTGACCTTGATCTCGGTGTCGCCGAACTGCATGGTGGCGCGGATCTCGCGGCGCCCGCGCGCGCCGCCGGCCTCGTCGGCGCCGTCCAGCTCGAGGCTGATGGTGCCGCACTTGCGCACGCCGGGGTCCGTGATGTAGGCGACGTCGTCGCGGGCGCTGCAGTACACGTTGATGATGGTGCGGCGCTGGCCGGCGCGCGCCGGGCAGTAGCTGCGCTGCACCACCTCGCCCAGCGCCACCGACTGCTCGGCGGCCACGAACTTCTCGAAGACGTCCGTGCACCACTCCTTGCCCTCCTTCACCAGCAGCTTCTCGCGCGGGTGCTTGCCCTCCACGAACTTGTTGAGGACGCCCACGCCGTAGGTGAGCGGCGAGCGGCGCACGCGCACGATGCCGGGGTCGAGGCCGAAGAGCACGGCGCCCTTGAGGATGGTGAGGCCCACGTCCTGCGGCACCACGACGCGGCACGCGCCGCCGAACGCCGCCTGCACGGCGTGCTGCAGCATGGGCGACTCGGCGAAGCCGCCCACCAGGAACAGGAACTTGACGCCCTGCACCTCGGGCTTGCGCAGCAGCTCCCCTGCGGGCAGCGGGGACAGCACGGGGGGCAGGTGACACACGGGTCCCCCCCGGCCCCCTTGCAGCCCAGCGAGGCTGCAGGGGTTGACGTGGGGCTGCAGTGCGGGGTGGAGGGGAGGACTGGATCCTGCACCCTGGGGTGCATCTAGCTGCAATGCTGGTAGGGGACAAGGACGGGGCAGTGGGGCTGGGGCCACGTACCGATGTGCGCCACGATCTGGCTGATGGTGGGCTGGAAGAGCTCGCTCATGGCCTCGGGCGACAGGCGCAGCATCCCCTGCGACGACCACTTGACCATGGTGACACTGCGGGCGGGTGGCAGGGATGGGGGGGCTGCAGGACGTGCCTGGGGGGGGGTCTGCGCCTCCTGCCCCCGATGCCACCCCCGTGTCCCGCCCTGCCGCCTCACTTGCTCTTCCGAAGGGCCGTCTCCACGTTGTGGCCGCGGTGCTTGCGGTAGAAGTCGACGAAGGAGAAGGGCAGGGAGATGTTGAGGGGGCTGCAGCGGGCGGGGGCGGCCGCGCGCTTGCGCGCCTCGAAGGCGATGCTCAGGTCCACCCAGGCGGCCGGGCGCTTCGCCTTGAAGGCGCCCATGAAATCCTCGCCGAAGATGCGGCACAGCAGCCGCTCGAAGGCCAGGTCCACCCCCACGGCGCCGTAGGGGCCCCCTGGGCGGTGGCAGGGTGGGGGTCAGACCACCACATGGGTCAGACCCCCTCCCCCGTCCATGCACGGGCCGTGCTGGGTGCCAGTGGGTGCAGCAGCCCTTGCCCCACTGCTCCCTTTGCCCGGTGCCCCCCACTTGGGCACCCAGGCTGGCGCAGGGGGGTCCCAGCACCCTCTTCAGCCCCTCTACATCCCCTGCCCAGCAACCCCTCCCTATTGTACCCCCAGCACCCCATCCTGCGACCCTCATAGCAGCACCTCATCCCCTCTGCACCCCCAGCACCCCATCCTGCAGCCCTCCCAGCTGCACCCCCATCCCCTCTGCACCCCCATCGCCTCCCTGCTGACCCACATCCCACCTGCACTGCTCCCGCCAGTATCTCCACCTGCTCTGCACCCCGCTGTAGACCCCAGGCTCTGTCCCACCTGCAGCCTCCCCCCTGACCCCCCCGTGCACCGCTCCCGAACACCCCAACCCCCC
>NW_020455843.1:4094948-4097109 GCF_003342845.1 Nothoprocta perdicaria | reverse complement strand
CACACAGCAGCATGCACTGACATGCAGCACCATGCACCAGCATGCACGGCATGCGCAGCACACAGCAGCGTGCACTGACATGCAGCACCATGCACAGCATGCGCAGCATGCAGCAGCGTGCACTGACATGCACCAGCATGCACTGACAACTAGCAGCATACACATGCAGTAGCACATGTGGCATGTGCAACACGCACCGGCATGCAGCACCATGCACCAGCATGCACAATATGTGCAGCACACAGCAGCACGCAGCATCATGCATCAGTGGCATGTACTAGCGTGCACCACCACGCACTCCCTTCCCTGGCAAAGCAGCTGTTTGCAGCGTTTTTTGGCCGTGTTCTGCAGGGCGAGATGGGGGGATCGGGGCGCTGCCCCCCGTCTCACCTGCCTGCATCTCCGCCCAGAGCTCCCCGACGCCCGACTCCACCAGGAAGGTCCGGCTGTGGCGGGAGCGCCGGAGCTGCTCCCGGGCTGCCGGCAGAGCCGCCGTGAGGCCCCGGCCGCGCCGAAGCGACGCCCGGGAGGACGGTGACACCCTCGCGAGGACACCGCGGAGGAAGAGGAGCGGGGGTATCCCGACAGAGGAGGAAGCACCCCAGCCCCACATGCAGCCGCGGCTCCGGGCGCCACCACCTTTTCCCATGTTATTCCTAGCTGGATCCGGCCCGGGTGGAGTTTCCCGCCGGCGCAGGCGGAAGGGCAGGGAGCGCTTGGCCCCAGCCGGGGTCACCAGCCTCATTTAGCAGCTGGGGGGGCAGTGCCACCAGCCCCCCTTGCAGAGCCGGGGTGACGGTGACAGTGAGGGTGACAGCGGGGACCCCAGCACACGCAGAGGAACCAGGGAGCAGCGGGGTGGCCGCGGCCGCTGGGCCAGCCGCCCAAGGGATCGAGGGCGGCGCAGGGCTGAGCCAGCAGAAACAGCCCAAACTGCAGAGTTTAGGCCCAAAACGGCCAGTGCGGGGGGAGCGAGGGGGGAGCCACGTGCCCGGAGCAGCTCCGGCGCTCCCGGGAAAGGCACCGCTGCGGGGCCCAGGCGTCCGGGCCGCTCGGGGCCCTCCCGGGCGCTCACCCTGCCGGAAGGAGGAGTCGGGGGTGCGCTCGGGGGCCCGCGCGGCCGGCGGGGGGCTCAGCTCCAGCAGCTGGTGCGGCCGCAGCTTCCTGCAGTAGATGGAGGCGGCCTCGGGCTCCAGCGCGATCAGCAGCTGCTCCGGGTGCTCCAGGGACACCAGCCCGGCCTGCGGCGGGACGGAGGTGCTGCCTTGAGGGGGGCACCCGGGGTGCCTCGGCCTCCGGGCTGGGCACCGCCAGCCTCTCCCTGTGCACATCCCTCCTGCCTGGTCAGCTATCACGAGATCTTTACTTTGGGGTGAATCCCGTGGATTTATTGTAGCCCACAGCACATGGCGGGTGCAGGTCCCCTCTGCCCAGCCCTGCAGGCTGCACCCAGCTCTTCCAGGGACCCTGTGGCTGCAGGGAGCCCCCACGATTTGCACCCATGGGTTTGCAATCCAATGGGTCACGGATGCCCTGATGAGGGATTTGCACCCCTGGGTGCACCCCTGGTGCACCCAGGGGTGCAAATCCCTCATCAGGGCATCCGTGACCCATTGGATATCCTCTGTCCGTGTGCGCCCTGCCCTCCGGTGCCGTGGGCCGCTGCCCCCCGTGCGAGTCCCCCCGGGCAGCGCTCACCTCGTAGGCGGCCTCCCGCATGAACTGCTTGGCCGGCTGCTTCCAGATGGCGGGCACGGTGATGACCCAGCGCACGGCGCCGCTCTCGGGCAGCGCCGGGCACTGCTCCTGCAGCTCCTGCGGCGGGACGCACGGCGGCGGGCTCGGCGCGCGCCCGGGGCGCCGCCGCGCTCGGCGCGGGGCAGCGCGGCCCTACCTGCACGGCGTGCTGCTTGAAGAAGCGCAGCGCGTGGGCGAACACCTCCAGCGCCCGCACCCTCTTCCCGTTGACGGCCTCCAGCTCCGTCTGCATGGTGAGGTCCTGCCGGGAAGACGGCGCGGAGACGGGTGCCGCAGGCAGCGATTAGCCCCGGCACCCTAACGGCAACCCTAACTCTAACCCCAACCCTAACTGCAACCCTGACTACAACCCCAACTATCTCCCTAACCTCAACCCTAACCCTAACCCCAACCCTAACTGCAA
>NW_020455843.1:4074060-4094790 GCF_003342845.1 Nothoprocta perdicaria | reverse complement strand
AACCCTAACTGCAAGCCCAACTCCAACTCCAACCCCAACCATCACCCTAACCCCAACCCCAACCCTAACTCTAACCCCAATCCTAACTGCAATCCCAACTACAACTTCAACCCCAACCATCTCCCTAACCTCAACCTCAACCCTAACCCCAACCATAGCTCTAACCCCAACCCTAAGTGCAATCCTAACTACAACCCCAAGCCCAACCAGCTCCCTAACCTCAACCCTAACCCTAGCTCTAACCCCAACCTAACTGCAATCCTAACTACAACCCCAACTATCTCCCTAACCTCAACCCTAACCCTNCTCCCTAACCTCAACCCTAACCCTAGCTCTAACCCCAACCTAACTGCAATCCTAACTACAACCCCAACTATCTCCCTAACCTCAACCCTAACCCTAGCTCTAACCCCAACCCTAACTGCAATCCTAACTACAACCCCAAGCCCAACCATCTCCCTAACCTCAACCTCAACCCCAACCCCAACTCCACCCCCAACTATCACCCTAACCTCAACCCCAAGTTGTGGTGCTTGCAGCAATGTGGTGCCTGCGTCGCATCTGCTGCAGCCTCCGAGGCTGCTCCAGAGCAGCTGGGACAGGAGGCAGGAGTGCAGAAAAGGAGCCTCCTGCTTTGCATTGCAATCTGCAGGGTCTGCAACTCGCAGACAGGATAACCCCCCACGGCCCCCACGCACGCAGCCCTGTGGCTCACGCTGGTGCTGTGGATCTTCATCTTGAACTTCTCAAAGTAGAGCCAGTCGCGGGCCTCCTCGGGGTCCAGGTCGTGGTAGTAATCCCTGGCCGTGTAGCCGAAGCTGTGGAAGGCTCCCGCCGGCGTCAGCAGCAGGCTGGTGGGCGTCTTCTGGTTGGCCACCCCTGGGTCGCCACCTTCCCATCTCCTGCAAGGAGGAGGAGGAAAGCGGCCCCAAGCCCCTCAGCCTCCAGCCAGGATGAGCAAGATGGGCAGAGGCCAAGGCCAGTGTGAAGGACCAAGTTTGTGGCATGTGATCATGGCAGCCCTGCAAGCCATCAGCAACCCCATTCAGGGCTAGGATTGGATTTAGGAGTTGGGGTTAGGGCTGGGGTCAGGGTTGTGGTGATGGTTGAGGTTAGGGTTGGCTTGGGTTTGGGGTGATGTTTAGGGTTGGGGTTAGGCTTGGGGCTGGGATGATGAGTGGGGTTGGGGTTAGAGTTCTAGCTAGGGTTGGGTTTTGGGCTAGGGATGTAGTTAGGGTTGGGTTAGGGTGTAGCTGGAGTTGGGGTTAGGGATGTAGTTGGGATTTGGGCTAGGGTTGGGATGGTGATTAAGGTTGAGGCTGTAGTTAGGATTGTATTTAGGATTGTGTTTAGGGTTAGGGTTGGGGTTGAGGTTGGGGTTGAGGTTGAGGTTAGGATGATGGGATTGAGTTTGGGGTTGAGGTTAGGGTGATGGTTGGGGTTGGGGTTATAGTTAGGATTGGAGTTAGGGTTGGGGTTGGGGTTGAGGTTGGGGTTGAGGTGATGGTTGGAGTTGAGGTTCCCGGCTGCCCCGGGCAGACACACGAGCCCGTGAGGCTACCTCATCATGTGGATGGCCTCGGGGTCGCTGCGGAAGCTGAAGGCGTAGCCGCTGGACGTGGTGCCGAAGTCGATGGCCACCACCACGGCGAAGGAGGCGGCCGGGGCGGCGCGCGCCTCGCTCCTCTGCAAGGCAAGAGGGCTGCTAGTGCCCTGCAGCGCTTGGGAAATGGGGTAAAACCTCACAAGATGGTTAAGTTTTTCCCCTGCTGCGGAGCCCATGACCTGTCATTAAAAGCTCCGCGGCAGCGCCAAGCCCGTGCCAGAGCCGCGACCCGCAGCGCTCTCTCCCCGAGTTATTTCCTGTGGTTTTATGGCACCAGCTCATTTCTCCTCTTAGGAAGCTTCGAAACACGAGGAAAAGGGAAACGCGGAATATTTGGGGTGTTCTTGGAGGGAGAGGTGCTGCGGGCAGCCGGGCAGCGGCGCGTGCCCGTGCCCGTGTGTGCCGCGCCGCGGGCTCCCCAGGCGCCCGGTGCAAATGCACCGCGCTAAAAGCCCTCATTAACTTTTTAATATCCGCAGATATGATAAGTACATTAGCCGCCCTCGGAAACAAGGCCGCTGTGAGCACGGATGAGCTGCTTGTCTCGGGAATACGCGTGTCCAGGCGCCGCTGGGAGCGGCGGGACGCGGGGAGGACGCGCAGCGCCGGCGCTCCATGCTCATGCTCACGTCAAAGCCAGCCCCAGCGCGCCGCGAGGCTGGCAATTAAACCCATTTCCTCGGCTGTTCTCGCACCGCAGACATGTGGGGCTAATGGTGCGCTCGCGCAGTCCCATAAAAGCCACCACCAAGGGGTGCGTGCGGGTCCTGGTCACGTAGAGGCACCCATAGGTAACGCACGCGCACTGCGGGTCGGTGGCCGAAGCAAGGTGTCCCGCCAGCAAGGGGGCCCACGTGGGCGCTTACCGGGGACGGGGAGGGCGTCAGCGGGGCGATGCTGCAGCTGTGGCGCGTCCCCGGCGAGCCCGGCGGTGACGGCGTGGGGCACCGCTGCCCGCTGCCACCTGGGGACACCGCGGCGTCAGCGCGCGGGGCCACCAAGGGCGTTCAGTGTCCCCACAGGAGGGACCCAGCCGAGGTGTCTGCTGGTGGGGCTGCCCAAGCGAGGATGGGGATCCTTCTCCTGGAGAGGGGACCTCCCGGGGAAGGGACTTCCAAGGGAAGGGTCTACTGGAGAAGGATGTTTTGGGGAGGGGACCGCCTGGAGAAAGGACCTCCTGGGAAGGGTCTCCTGGAGAGGGGATCTCCTGGAGAAAGGGCCTCCAAGGGAAGGGTCTCCTGGAGAGGGGATCTCTTGGAGAAGGCACCTTCTAGGGAAGGGTCTCCTGGAGAAGGATGTTTTGGGGAGGGGGTCTCCTGGAGAAGGGACCTTCTAGAGCAGGGTCTCCTGGAGAGGGGACCTCCTGGAGAAGGGACCTCCTGGGAAAGGATCTCCTGGAGAAGGGACATCCTGGGGAAGAGTCTCCTGGAGAAGGATCTCCTAGAGAAGGGTCTCCTGGAGAGGGGACATCCCAGAAAAGGGACCTCCTAGAGAAGAGGCCTCCTGGAGACGCTTCTCAAGGAGGTGCTGCTGGGCTAGGGGACCGAGCAGAGGTGTCCCCTGTTGGTAGCCGCAGGCTCCCAGGCCGCTGCAGGGCCGTGGTGGTGGGAGCAGCAGGAGCCAGCCCTTCCCACGCTTCCCCGCTCCGTGCACGAGGAAGGGGCTCCCCAGCACCCACAGAACGGGCAAGCGAGGAGCCGCTTGCAGACGGGATGAAGAAAAGGCCGAGGCCACGGAACGATGTCCGTGAGGATCCGTGGGGCTGGGGTCTGTGCGGGGCGCGACGCTGCGGAGCCTCGTGGTGCAGACGGACTCAGCGCCCGCCCCGCGCGCCCGAGCGTCACCGGGCTCCCCCGGGAGCCGCTCCCCCGCGCGACACGGCTCCGTTGCGCCCGCGCCGCCTCCCTAAGTGCCTTTCGCTGTATCCGATGGCTGCCCATGAATATTTGATCCCGCGCGGAACGGGAAGGCGCTGCAGGCTTGGTGGCTGGCGGGGTGGCACTCAGGGCCCGCACGGCGCGTGCCGGTGGCCGTCCAGCCTCCTCGGCACCTTCCTGCGCTGCAGAGCGTGGGGGCTGGCGGGGGGCTGCGGGGCTCTGTGGGCATGGGGTGCTGCACCAGGGCTGGGGTGCTGCACCAGGGCTGGGGTCCTGCACCAGGGCTGGGGTGCTGCAATGGGATGGGGTGCTGCAATGGGATGGGGATGCTGCAGCGGGATGGGGGGGTTGCACTGGCATGGGAAGGTTGCACTGGGATGCGAGTGCTTCCCTGGGACAGGAATGCTGCAGCAGGATGTGAATGCTGTACCAGGATGGGGGTGTTGCACTGGGATGGGGATGCTGCAACAGGACGAGGATGCTGCAGCAGGATAGGGATGCTGCACCGGGACAGGGACGCTGCAGGAGAATAGGGATGCTGCTCTGGGGTGGGGATGCTGCACCAGGATGGGGATGCTGCAGTGGGACAGGGACACTGCACCGGGACAGGGATGCTGCAGGAGGATAGGGATGCTGCTCTGGGATGGGGATGCTGCAACAGGACGAGGATGCTGCAGTGGGATGGGGATGCTGCAGTGGGACGGAGATGCTGCAGCAGGATTTGAATGCTGTACCAGGATGGGGGTGTTGCACTGGGATAGGGATGTTGCACCAGGATAAGGATGCCACAGTGGGATGGGGAAGGGGCTCAGTCCCCACCAATGGGACCGCGTGCTGGGCACACAGCCGCAGCCTTTCCGCCCGGCTCGCGCGTGCCGGGGGCGGCGCGGGGACCCCGCGGGTGTCAGTGCCTGCGCGGGCCCCACGTCCCGCCGCGTGGCTCGGGTTACGGCAGCTGGTTCTGGTTAGGGGCGAGGGGCGGCGGCGGCAGCTCATCGGAGGGGCACGGCGGGCAGCTGGCCGCGGCGTGGGGTGCAGCGGGGCGGGAAGGGGCTGGGAATGCGGCAGCGGCCCCCAGGGGCCCTGCGGAGCCCCCCCACGTGCCGCTTACCTGCATGGAGGCTGCGCGCGCCGGGCTCCGGCAGCGTCGCCATCCCGCCTGGCCGCGCTGCAAGGGAAGCACCGCGCGCGTGGGCTGCGTCCCGCGCCACCCCATCCTGTCCCGTCCCGGGCAGCGCCGAGGCCGCGCAGGGCCGCGATGGGGCCGCGCAGACCCCTCGCCCGGGGGTGCAGCCCCGCGGCCCCGCACGGCACCCCCCACGCGGGCCCTGCGCCAGCACAAGCAGCCCCGCGCCGCGTGCGTGCACCGTGCACAGGCACATGCAAGCGGGACACGCGTGTGCACGGCCCCTGCCGCCTTGTGCGGCGGTCACGGTTTGGGCCCAGACCCATCGAGGCCCCGGGCCAGCGCCGAGGTCCCTGCGGGGGTTTGCAGCGCGGGAGCAAAACCCGGACAGGGCCGGGGCTGCGGGCTCCGCTCCCGCCCCGCCGGGGCTCCCTGCGATCCGCGCAGCAGCAGCCGCTCGGGGCTGCCGCCGGATTCCTCTCGGGCACAGGGAGGCAGGGAGGGGAAAGGGGCCGGAGCGGCCGCGGGAAGGCGGAAAGGCCGGGCGGGCGTCGCTCGGGGGCTGCGGCTCCCGCTCCACAGCGCGGGGACAGCGGGGATGGGGCCTTCCGCGCCTGCTGCCCACGGGGCTAAAGCGCCCCATGCACTGGGGCACCCCACAGTGCAGGAAAGCCCTGGGGCTGCGTCTGCAGGGGACTCAGCGTGTCCCCGAGGTGCCCCAGGCCCCACATCTGCACCCTGGAGCCAGTCAGAGGGCCCAGGCGTCCTGGCCCCTCCAGTTCCCATTCTGCACCTCAGGCCTCGTGCAGGGCTGTCCCGGGTCCCCCAGCACCTCACCCGCCTCCAGGCCCCGTCCTGCCGCGACGCCCGATGTTGTCCCGCGTGCGCTGCCGGCTGGACGGCGCTGCGGCTCCCGCGCTGGATGCACCGGGTTGCACTGTTCTGCACCGCGCTGCACCGTTCTGCACCACGCCGCACCGTTCCGAACCGCGTTGCACCGTGCCGAACCGCGCTGCACCGTGCCGTGCCGTGCCGGCCGCCTCTCCGGCTTCCTCTGCCTTCCCCCAGCGCCTTCCTCCCACTCCCGCTCCCCGGCCCAGCCCAGGCAGCGCTTCAAATTGCAATTCCAGCTGCAGATGTGGGAGCGGGGCGGAGGCAGGGCCGGTGGCCCCGCGGGGCTCCCGCCCGGCCGCGGCGCGGGGACGGGGCGATGGTAGCGGCAACGGGGCCCGTCTCACGGCCGGGCTGGTTTTGGGGAGCCCGCTGTGCGTGCTGAGGGGGGATGTGGAGCAGGGCTGTGCAGGACGGCTGCAGGAAGGGCACGTTTAGCACAATAAATGCAAAGCCCGTGCACTGCAGGGCACTCGGGATTTCCACGTGTGGAAAACGCTGGTGCCCTGCACCCTGTTCTGCTCCCTCGTGCAGCCCCCTGTTCCTCTGCATGTCCCTAACCCCGCCGTGCAGCCCCCCTCCACGTACACCTTTGCCCTTGTCCCCTTGTCCCTCCCATCCCCGCGTGCTGCTCCCTGCAGAGCCGCAGCAGGTTTAAGCAGCAGAGCTGGCAACCTGGGCAAGGTTTGGTGGCGTTTGCAAGGTGCATGGCACCTACCCGGGGGTGTTTGCAGCTTGCGTGCAATCTACCCAGTGCACAAGCCTGGAAAAGCCCTGGGGGCTGCGGAGAGCCTGGAAAGGCACAACTCGGTGCTGGTCCAGGCCCCGTGGGAGCCCGTGGTGGCCGCGGCCGGCGGGGTGGGAAGCGCGGGGCGGAGGGCAACGCCTGTGTTTGCGTCCTGGCCCCCGCTCAAGGGATGAGGTAGCCTTTTCCGGCCATTGAGGAAAGGGCCAGGAACGCCTCGGAGAGGCAGGAAGCGCCGGAGCAGGGAGCCGGCCCCCGAGCCTGCCGGGATGCGCGGCAGGGAAAAGCGAGGGCCAGGCGGGATGCGCACCAGGACCAGGCAGGATGGGTGCACGCGGCAAGCGGTGCAAGCGGCAGTGCGCGTGGGGTGGTGCACGGAGAGCGTCCCGCGAGCCTGACATGCAGAATGCACCGTCAGCCCCGTGCCCTGCGGCACATGCAGAATGCACCGTCAGCCCCGTGCCCTGCGGCACATGCAGAATGCACCGTCAGCCCCACGGTGACCGTGCCACGCGCCCTGCACACGCGCCCTGCCGCTGCCGCCCCACGCGCTGCCCGCGCGCGCCCCGAGCGCAGTTACACCCCGCGCCCCTGCACTCATGATCCCGCTTCCCCAGGAAGCGGCAGCGAGCGCGGCCCCTCCGCCGTGCCCAGCTTCCTTCCCGGCCTCACCTCTTCCCCTGCCAGCCCTGCGCCTGGCGCCGGACGCCTGGGCCCCCTGCCAGTCCCGGGCTGGCACCAAGGCGGCGCTCTGAGCGGTCCCTGCATGCAAAGTGCTCCTGCACCTGCTGGGATCCTGCGGCCACATCCTCCCCATGGGGACACCCAGGGACAACGGGCTGCAAGGTCCCCAAGGAGCCACCTGCCTGGCCCCAAACCCCCAGTGAGGGCGCGTCCCCCTCCAGCCCCATCCCAACACGTTGCTGCCACCCCTGGGAAGCCTTTCCTGGTGTCCAAGCTGGATTGCCCTGAAGAGGACGAGCCCTCCCGAGTGGGACACGCACGGCCCTTGGGAAGAGATGCTGCTTCCCATGCCCGTCCTGGAGCTTTTGCTCGGTGCCCTCGCCGGGTCTCCCAGGGCAGCAGAGAGGACAGGGTTGGAAGTCTCCTCGTGCCAAGGACCACCGGCCACCTGCGGGCTGGGGAGCACCTTGGAGCGGGTTTTCCCTTCGAAATGAACGGATTGGAGGTGCTGGTGCACAGGGACCTTGGTGGCCCGAGCGGCGTCCCCGCTGCCGGGGAAGCAGAACTTGGGCATCACGTGCGCGGCCGGGGCAGCTCCCCGCTCCCGAGGGCAGGACGGGAGCAAAGGCAACGTTCCCCTTTTCGCTTCCTGTCCTTGCTCTCGTCCTGCTCCTGCTGCCCGTGTGTCTCCTCCTGCTCCTCATCCCCATTCCTGCTGGGAATGGCCCTGTCCATCCAGGCGATGGTGCTCCAGCCCCGCAGCAGGAAGCTACCGTAGCTTTGGGGTATGCTTGCACCCATGGGTGCACAGAGACGGTGTTTGGTGCAGGATCTGCTCCCAGTGCCACACACATTGGCCAGGCAGACCCAAACCAGCCGTTTGTGGGACACAGAGCTCCTCAATGCGCTGCCCTTGTCCCCATCCCATGTCCGTGTCCCGGGACGCCTTTCCCGGGCAGCATCCGGGAAAGCGCAGCATCCGGGAATTTGCGCGCAGCATCCCCACGCTGGGGCATTGGCCAGCTATTGCACCCTACTCCTGCCCCACGCCGGCCGTGGGCGCCGTGGGGCAGCACCGTGCGCGGGACGGAGCAACATCTCGGGCACAGGGCGCGAGTCGGCGCCGTGTCACTTCACATTACCGCCTACCTCCACGCTGTCCGTGTTGCAGGAATAATTTAAGGCTCTTTTCTCATGCGCCGTTGCCGCAGATCGGGCTCTTTCCTCGAGCCGAGGGTCCCCCTGGGACCGGTGGTGCAAAACGCTTGCAGTGTTTCCTCCCTCCCGCGCTTTCCACGCTTCAAAGTTTGCTCTTGCGCGCTTGGAATTGAGGTTTTCGCTTGCGAGTTCACTTCGGTTCTGCTGATTCCTCCATTCCGGAGGCCTCGAATGCAAAACAAAGCGGAGCCCGGCGCTGGGAGGAGATGGGAGGCAGCGGGCCTTGGGATCTCTGGCCTCCCGCCGCTGCCAAAGACAACACGTGTCGGCGCCAGCGGAGCCGGCTGGCTGCCCGGGGCTGGGGACCCCGCGGGATGGGACAGGGGACATGGGGACATGGGGGTACCCCTGCATTGCACCCCGCTGCCTGCATGCTCGCTGCCCGTTGGCATGCATGGGGCTGCGTCTGCCTGCGGTGCCGGTGCCAGTGCCGGTGCCGGCGCTGCCCCCGCTCCCCGCAGCTCCCTTCCCAAAGCCAAACACGCTCTGTTGACTCAGGTGCCAGCGCTCCGCCGCCCGCTGCACCGTTAATGCCGCCTCTCCCCGCAGGAAGCGGCCGTTGGGTCCTGGCCCCCTTCCTGAGCGTTGCCTCATCCCCCTGCTGCCCTCCTGCTCCTCCTCCCTCTGTCCCTGCGGCAGGAATCTGGGAGGCCCAACTCCAAGTGGGAAATCGCGGCGGAGGTGTCGGAGCTGTCGGGGAATCCCGGCAGCTGCTTCATCCTCCCTCCCTCCTGGCTCCCGCCCTGGATTCCCGGGATGCCCTGGGCAGCTCTCCCAGCCATGGCTGTGCCGTGGTGCTGCTGCGTGCGCAGGGCCGTGCTTGGCTCGCGGCGCTCCACACGGTCCTTGCATCCCCGCAGCACGCAGCACACTCTCACCTCATTGAGAGGATCTCATTGCATCCTCGGTTTCCATTTCCCCGGAGCGGGGCCCGCAGCGGATGGACACCACCCCGGAGCGGCGCGGACCGCCTGGGAAAGAGGAACTGGCCGCGGGTGGCCGGGCAAAGGCAGCATGCTCCCAACGCGTGGCGCGCTCCGCTCCTGCTCCCGCTGCGAGGCAGGGAGCACCGGGGTCCCCGCAGCTCCGAGCTGCTGGAAGTGCTTGGGAATGTGCACTGGGAGCTGCCAGAGAGCTGGTGACCCTGAGGGTGCACCCACCGCGCAGGGATGGGGCTCCCGTGCTGCTGGGAATGGGGATATCCAATTGGGGGTATCCAAATGGGGGTATCCAAATGGGGTATCCAAATGGGGATATCCAAACGGGGGTATCCAAAGGCTCTGGAAGAGGACGGAGAGGATCTGCTGGCTTTGGCTTGGCTGCAGTGAGGCCCCTGTCCCCGCTCATGTACCTGGGTGGGCTCCACAGCCCTGCACCCAGGGTTGGACCTGGATCCTGCTCCGAAGCCCTGGGGATCAGCCGGCTTCTCTGGAGAGCAGAGCTTCCTCCCGGAGCCGGGAAATCGGCCAAACGCTCCCTGTGGGACCTGCTTATCCAGGGAGCTCTGTGTCTCCTGGTGCCTTGCCATGGTCCCCTGCAACCTCCATGGTGCTCTTGTTATTGGGATGTGCTTCATGTAAAATAAAAATGCAAGGCAATAGCAAAATAACAGCCCTGGACTGCATGGAGCAGCCAGGACCTCTCTGCCGGGACCCGGCATGATGGCGCTGGAGCATCTCCCACCTCCTGCCAACATCCAGTCTCCCAAAGCTCCCTCGCAGGCCGGGCTGCCGGATCTGCGCCCAGGCTCCTTGTGGGGCTTCCCTCATCCCTGGCAATCCGTGGGGAGAAGCTGCAGCCCCCGCGGCGCTGCCTCCACCTTGGCACTGCCAGGCAGAGCTGACGAGGCTGCGCACTTCCCAGAAGCGGCGGGAGCGCCGAGGGGGAAGTGCCGCGCCGGGACCCGCGCCGGGATAAATAGCGGGGCCGCCGGCAGCGGCCGCAGCCCGGAGCTCGCCGAGGCGGCCGCGCCGTTCCCCGCTGCGCAGGTACCGTCCCGCACCCTACGGGGCTGGGAGGAGGAGGAAGGCGAAGGGCAGCGCTCCCCCTTGCCCTCCTTGGGCTCTGCCTGCAGTGCCCGTGGTGCCACTGTCACCTGCTGGCACGGGAGTCCTTGCAGGGCTTTGCTGGCTGTCCCCAGCCCACTGGCACGGGCAGGTGGCCGCTCGGGGTGCACAAATATGTGCGTGGGCACGGGTGCCTTGCAGACTGATATTCCAATAGATTATGGCTTTTGGACGTGTTTTCCAGCGCGTTGCACCTCATTGCACTAACCTGTGTTACCTTGGCACGCTGCGCTGCCGCTCTGCAATGCTCTGCAATGCCCCACCGCGTTGCTCGTGTGCACGCACGGATGGGCCCCTGCGCCCGGCCTTTACCCAGCTCCGTGGAGCCACTGCTGCAAATCCCGGGCATCCAACCGGGGCTCCCGCGGCCGCTCCTGCATCCCGCGGGAATTGCTGCCTCCGCAGGGGCTCCAGTGGCACTGCGGCAGCCCGGCCCAGGAAAGCGGGGCTGGCAGCGGCAGAAATGAAAGCGGGAGCGCGGCGCTGGGCTGGGACGGCCGGGCTGTGCATTGCGCTTCCTTCCTCCTCGGCACCGCAGCCCCGGCCGCTGCCGGCGGGTAAATCAGAGCTGCAGGGGGGCTGCTCCCAGGAGCGTTTGCTAACAGCAAGGATTGCCGTAATAGATCCCATCTCTTGGGGAACAGAGCCCAGGGGGAAGATGCAGGAAGAATGGAAAAGCGTAGAAAAGATCCGCCAAGCATCAAAACCACTTCCTAACCTCCTCTCTTTTAGAGGCCAGGTGAAATTGCAGGCACCCCTCATTGCTGTTAGGTGTTTAGGTGTCTGGTGGTATTTGTGCTGCAGAACTGGCACTTCCTGCTGCGCAGTTTGTTTGTTATCAGCTCAGGCCTGAGCTGTGATTTAAGCCAGGCTTGTTTGGCTGCACTGGGTAACGCAGCATCAGCAGTGACTTTAAACAACCCCCTTTCCTCTGTGTTTTCCCTCGGGTTGAGGAGTGATGGGGCTGGTGCAATGGGGAGGAAAACCTGGATTGACCCAGTTGTATCCCGTTTCAAGGGCCTTTGTCTCTTCTTGCTGCCAGGAGGTTCCTTGTCCTGGACGTGAACACGGCAGCACCTCGGGCCCTCGTGCATCCCCGCCGGACTGTCATGCTCCACATCCCGCGTCTCGTCCTGCTGTCCAGCCTCATCCCGCATGGTACGGCCCCACCTCCCCTCCCGATTCCAGGGGCTTGGTGCCGGCTCTCCAAAGCCATCGCCTTCCTGCCAGGCTTTTCCCACTTTTCCTCTGGAGCCTGGGTCCTGCGGGGTCTTCTCTCACATGCATCCTTCCCCTCTGCAGCCAGTGTGGTGCATCCATGGGCGTGCAGAGCTGAGGGCTGCCCGTGGTGTCACCGATGGCCGTGTCACCATGTGGCGGCCTCCAGGGAGCCTTTGCTGCGCCCTGATCCCCTTTCCTGTCTCTTTGCCGCAGTCCTGGGCTCGTGGGGTGTCACGTACCCCGCATCCGTGCAGGGCCTGATGGGCTCCTGCGTGGTCGTGCCCTGCACCTTCAGCTACCCCGACAGCGTCTCGGCCAGCGCCGGCATCGTGGCCATCTGGTACCGGGACTACAACGGTGACAAGACAGTGGTCTATCACTCGGCGTCCCCGGGGGAGGTGGACGGCCGGTTCGGGGACCGCTCCCGGCTCCTGGGGGACCTGGCCGCGCACAACTGCACGCTGCTGCTCACGGACGTGACACCCCAGGACAGCGGCAGCTACCGGTTCCGCTTCGAGATCATCGGCGGGGACCGCTGGTCGGCGGCGCAGGACGTGCTGCTGAGCGTGGCGGGTGAGCGGTGCCGCGTCCGTGCGTCCGTCCACCCGCCGCGGCTGTCCCACCGCCCGCCCCGTGCTCTCCGCCCGCAGAGCGCCCCGAGCAGCCCAGCATTGCGGCCAGCGAGGAGGTGTCCGAGGGCGCCGCCACCACCTTGGACTGCTCGGCTCCCTACGCGTGCCCCCTGGGCGGCGCCGGCCTGCGCTGGCGCGGCTACGACGCGCGGCTCGCCACCGTGGCCACGGGCATGCGGCTGGACACGGGCGGCGTGCTGCTGCGCCAGAGCCTCACCACCGCCTTCTCCTGGGCGGACCACTCCAGGAAGCTGCTCTGCGAGCTCTCCCTGGGCTCCAGGACGGCCACGCGGGAGCTCGTGCTGCACGTGAGGCGTACGTGGGGCGCTCGGCGCGCGCGCTCCCCTGCCTCCCCACCGGGAGCCCTAGCACATCGAGCTCCCTTCCTCCCCATCCTCCTCCTCGTGGCTTCACACCCATCTCCGCAGCTCGGGCTGCCAGAGCCCCCACATCCCTCCTCTCTGTGTCCCCCGTTGTGGCCGCCGGCCCCTGTCCCGTTGCAGCGCTGCTGAGCGCTGCCGTCCGTCCGTCTGTCCCGCAGACGCACCGCGGGGCATCACGGCTTCCGTGCAGCCCTCCGCGCGGAACATCCGCGTGGGCGACGCCGTGTCCCTCGCCTGCGCCGTCAACAGCAGCTACCCGCCCGTCAGCGCCTACCGCTGGTACAAGGACGGCGCGGCCGTGGGCGCCGAGCGGCTGCTCACCCTGCAGCACGTCCGTCGCGAGGACTACGGGCGGTACCACTGCGAGGCCGAGAACGCCGTGGGCGCTGCAGCGGCGCCCGCCCTCACCCTCTTTGTCTTCTGTGAGTCCCGGGGATGAAGCAGGCGTGCGATGGGGGCCGCCTGGGTCCCCTCGCGCCGCCCCGGCGCTCTGCATGCTGCTGGGGGTGGCTGCGAGGGGGACGTCCTGTCGCCTGCAGCTGCAGAGGTGTCGGTGAGCCCCGCGGCCGAGGTGCGGGAGGGCACCATGGCCACGCTGTCCTGCGACGTGCCCGGCAGCGAGAGCCAAGAGCTCAACTACACGTGGTACAAGAACAGCGCGTGGCTCCAGGAGGGCCCCGCTCGCGCGCTCGTGTTCCACAGCGTGGCCGCCGGCGACGCGGGCTACTACCTGTGCAAGGTGCGCAATGACCTGGGCAGCGTCACATCGCCAGCCGTCAGCCTCAGCGTCACCTGTGAGTGCCCGTGGCCGCTGCCACTGCTCTGCTGGGGTCCCTCGAGCACCCCTTTGGTGCCTTCGAGCACCCCTTTGGTGCCTTCGAGCACCCCTTTGGGTCAGGTGCTGTGCAGTCCCCAAGCAAGAACAAGATCCTTTCCCCAAACACCCAGCACAGGGTGTGCAGCCCTTCTGGGCGCACAGAGGAGGAGATGCTGCAGGGCAAGGGCTCCTGGGCACCAGCAGCATCTGGGGACACCATAACTCTATATCCACTGCCCGTTCCCTACTGCATCCAGCGCATGCTCCTCTGCTCTGCCGCCGGCCCATAAACTCCTGCAAAGCACCGAGGCGGCTACGATAATAACAGCCTGAGAGCTTTTGCAAGTCAGGGGAAAAATAAAAGGGTTCTCGGGCTTGGCGTTGACATTTCTGTGAGTAAATATAACCCGCTGACGTAAGTGAGAAAGCAGCTCCAGCCAGCAGCTGTGTTTGCTGGCAGGGCCGGGCTCGGACTCGCGGTGTAGGTAGGGGACACTGCGCTGGAGTCTGCTGCATGCAGCGGCTGCAAAGCCAGCGCTGCCCTCCCCATCCCTGTCCCCACAGATCCCCCCCGGACGCCCAGCATCGCCCTGTTCCAGGAGGCTGCGGACGGCCAGCTGGCCATCGTGCACTGCACCGTGGACAGCCACCCGGCGGCCACCTTGTCCCTGTTCCACGAGGGCGACCTGGTGGCCACGAGCAGCTCGCACGGGGCGCCGGGCGGGCGGCTCCGCGTGGCCGCGGCGCGCAATGCCCTGCGGCTGGAGCTGCGCGCCGTGGCGCCCGCCGACAGCGGCGAGTACCGCTGCACGGCCCGCAACGCGCTCGGCAGCGCCGCCGCCGCCAAGGCCTTCGTGGCCCGCAGTGAGTCCCGCGGGCTCCGGGCGGGATGGTGCTGCTGGAAGTCTTGGCTTCTCCCAGACTTGCTCCTGCTTTTGGAGCATGGTGCCTGCTCCAGTGGTCTGGGGGCTACTACTGAAAGCTGGGTCTGTGTGGGTTGTTTGTGCGTGTCCATGTGCATGCATGGATTTGGGCACGTTTGTGCATTGTGCATGTCTACGTGCATGCATATATTTGTGCATGTTTGTGCATTGTGCATGGCCCTGTGCATGCGTGGATTTGGGCACGTTTGTACGTTGTGCATGTCCACGTGCATGCATATTTGTGCTGGAGAGGAACCAGGCTCTCCTGAAGCCTGGATGGGACCTGCTGGAGTGTCCCAACCTCCTCCATGTGTGCCCAGGCAGAGTCCAGCATCTGTGAGCTGGGACATGACAGGACCATGGCAGGACCAAGGCACAAGAGCCCTGGGGCCCTGTACCCACAGTCACCTCCCCAGCCCAATCTTGAGGGGCCTCTGCTGTCACTCAAGCCATGTCCCCCCTCCCTGCCACTTGGTCACTTCCCTATTTCTGGAATTGGAGCTAGAGTTGACAGAATGATGTGTCTGCTTTGACGCCTTTGGGGGAAGAGGGAGGAAAGCCCTGGACAAGCCATTCCTGAGAGGAACCTTCCCCAGATGCCAACATGGGCTTGAAATTCCCATTGCAAAGGAACAACGACCTATTTGGGCACTAGAGCTTGCAGGATCACTTTGGACAGCCGGAGATGTCTCCGTGCTGGGGAGCAAACGATCTGAGTGGAGGTGGCGCTCAGCGGGATCCAGATGATGTCCCAGAGGAGCACAGGGATGGATGCTGGGCCGGCGGTGCCAGCGTCCTGCAGGGCATGGACACTGGACGCAGGACATCCTGCGCATCCATGACGTGCACGCAGGAGGCCCCGGGAGCTGCAGGATGCAGCGCTCTCCCCGCAGCCGCTTCCTTCCCTCCGCAGCCGCACGGGTGCTGATGCAGCCCGCAGCCGAGGTGCGCGAGGGCGACGCCGTGACGCTGACGTGCGAGGCCGCCCGTCCCGCCGCCACCTACGCCTGGTACAAGAACGGGCGGCAGCTGCCGCGGGGCTCGGCCGCGACGCTGCTCTTCCCCTCCGTCGGCGCCGAGGACGCCGGCGCCTTCCACTGCCAAACCAGCAGCGGTGACACCGCGGCGCCCGTGTCCCTGCGCGTGCTCTGTAAGTGCCCTCTCCCGCCGCGGGGCATCCCTGGGGATGATCCGAGTGCAAGATAAGGATGGAGGGATGCACAGGAGCATCTCACTTAGCTGGTGGCTCCATATGCATCAACTGGGTGGTCCTAAGGGCAGATTTGTGGGGTGCTCCCCGTGCCGGCGCTGGCACTGATCTCACAGCGCCGTTGTGCCCCGCAGTCCCTCCCCGGCCGCCCGTGCTGCGCTCCTTCGTGGAGAGCCAGGGCGGGCGCGTGGGCATCATCGAGTGCACGGTGCAGAGCGAGCCGGAGGCGCAGCTGACGCTGCTGCGTGGGCGCGAGGCCGTGGCGTGCACGGGGGGCTGCGGCGCCGCCCCCCGCCCGCGCCTCCGCGCCGCCCCCGCCTACAACAGCCTGAGGCTGGAGATCCGCGACGTGGTGCTGCAGGACGAGGGCACCTACGTGTGCGTGGCCAGGAACGGCCAAGGCAACGCCAGCGCCTCCGTGGGCTTCACGGCGCACAGTGAGCACCGCGGGACGGGGGTGGGCCGGACCCCAAAGGGAGGGCCGGGGTGCAGGACGGACCCTTGCCCTGGGGAGCAGCGTGGGGGCTGATCTGATGTCATGCAGAAGAGCTTCTGGAGCGGGGTGAGGAGAAGGTCTGGATACTTTCCAGGAAAGGAGGGAATTCCTAGAGGAGAAGCAGAGCCTTGGGGGAATTCAGGTCTCAGGGACCCTTTAGCTCCGTGTTCTTTCCATGAGGGCTGCTCTCCACAACGCTGTCAGTGGCCAGCTTGGGCCCGACCTGCGAGTCCCATTGAACCCCAGTTGAAATCCCCGGGGCGGCTGTGCCCAGCTCCTGCCGTGCCCCGCTGCAGGTGCCTGGGTGCAGGCGGATCCCTCCTGGCGCGTGCTGGAAGGCCAGGCCGTCAACCTGAGCTGCCGCGTGAGCTCCGCCGCGCCGCCCAACGTCACCTGGTACCGGAACGGCCGCCAGCTGCCCCAGGCCGCGGCCGCATCCCTGGCATTCCCGCGCGTGGCCCGCGGCGATGCCGGCCTCTACCACTGCAAAGCATCCGCCGGCGGGATCAGCCGCAGCGCCGAAGCGCTCAGCCTGGATGTGATGTGTGAGTGCGGCGCGGGGGGTCCCAGCGCACCCGGGGGGCTCAGCACAGGGCACCAGCCCCTGCTCTCGCTGTGCTGGTGCAAGGGCACACGAGAGGTGCGAGCAAGCATGTGGCTTTGCAAAAAACAAGTCAATGTGGGCACGCGGTGTGTGCATGCAAGGATCAGCCCCTCTCCCGCTGCGTGGAGCCCGTGCTGCTGCTGCCCGCATGCAGCCCCTCGCCTGCTGCTCTGGGTGCTTCTGCCCCAGCAGCCTGCAGCTCCTGCATCTCCTGCCCCGCCACGTCGTGAGGGGCCTCTGCTCCTTGCAGAGCCTGCTGCTTGTGCAGGTGAGCTGCTGTGACCAAGCAGGGACATCAGCCTCCGTGTCCCTGCTGAGCGCCTCAGCACTCGCTGTGTGCCCGGGCACGTGTGCGCTGCCAGCAGGAGCAGAGCCGCATGGCAGAGCAGCAGGAGCTCCTGGAAAAGGCCCTGCTGGCACCTGCTGCTGGGGGACCCAGTGCTCCCCTGTGCCAATGCTGCCAAAAGGAGATTCATTTCATTGCTTTCTCCCTGCAAAGCGCTGAGCTGGTGGCCCATCTCTGGTGGCTGCTGCCTCCAGGAGGCTCCATGTCCCAGGCTGGCGGCTGCACAGCAGCCCCAGGGCAACGGGAAGCTCCGCGAGGCGGCTCTGGCACCAAGCAGCATCCCTCCCTGCGCAGACCCTCCGCGGGAGCCGCGGGCGACCGTCCTGCTGGAGACGCAGCGCGGGAGGCTGGCCGTGTTCCAGTGCGCCGTGGACAGCAACCCCGCTGCGCAGCTGGACCTCTACAAGGGCGACGAGCTGGTGGCCTCCAGCGCGCCAGGCAGCGGCCACAGCCCGCGGGTCGGCGTCACGGCGGCGCCAAACACCCTGCGAGCCGAGGTGCGGGACGTCACGCCGGCGGACGAGGGCAGCTACCGCTGCACGGCCAGCAACGCGCACGGCAGCGCCTCCCAGCACCTCTATTTCCGCGTGCAGAGTGAGTGCAAGGGGGGGATATCATCTTGGGGTCACCAGTGCTGTGCCACGCGGGCACAGGGACCATGCACCATGCACCACCCCAGGGACCAGCAGCGGGAACCCAAGATGTGCTCGCCACCCAGCAGGGCTCAGGCTGCACAGGTCCCTGCACAGGTCCCTGCACAGGGACCCTTTGCAAAGGGCCCTCCCCGAGGTGCACCCACCACCCAGCAGGGCTCGGGCTGCACAGGTCCCTGCACAGGTCCCTGCAGCAGGACCCATTGCAAAGGGCCCTCCCGAGGTGCGTCCCGGCGCGCTGGGCGGGTGGGGAGGGCGCTGGGCGGCAGCTCTGCAGCCGGCAAGCACCAGCACGAGTGTGACCTTTGCTGTGCGTCGCCGGGGAGCGGTAGCGCTGCGGGAACCGTCCCACGGCCGCGGCAGCTGACAGAAATGTCACTGAGCATCTCAGGCGACAGCCAGACAGCCCCGATTGCGGTGGGAAATGGTGTCTGATAAAGCATCTTCCATAGAGGCGGGCAGGCTCTATAGCAGCTCTCTGCCACGGGCTCTGGGATGAGCTGGGGGGCATCCCCTGCAAGGGTGACTCTCTGGGACAGGGGAAGGAGCCTCTGTGGCTGCCTATGGCTGATGCTGGTGCGAAACCAGCGCTCTGGAGCCTGGGGAGCACCTGGCTCTGCACCCAGGCCCTGTAGCTTTGTGCTTGGCCAACACCTTAGATGCACTGGGAATTTACCAGAAATCTAGGGCTAAATTCATTTCCAGACTTTCGGGCTGGGATTCAGCTCTCTGGCAAGGAGCTCTAAGTGCTCGTGTCTGCAGAGACGTGTCCACTGCCACTAAAGGCTGCCAGCATCCTGACGCTGACAGGAGCATCAGTAGGTTCGGCCCATTGCACAAGCCACGTGCTTGGTTTGCTGCGGGCTGGTTAGTGCTGGTAGCCAGGGTCACTCCAGTCTCGGGCTGCAGAGAAGGTCCGAGTGGCCTCAGGAAGGTCCTGAATGGTGTGACACTGTGATACTCCAAGGCCATCACAAGCTCCAGCTTGTGGTTCCTGTGGGCTGCTTGGGGAAGGGAGCCGGTCCCTGCACGTGTCTCTGACCTGCCTGTGGCTTCCCAATGTGCTCTAGCGGCCAGAGTCCTTGTGGCGCCGTCCACGGAGGTGACAGAGGGCAGCGATGTCTCCCTGACGTGCGACTTGCTCGGGGAGCCACCGCAGGACACCGTCTACTCATGGTTCAAGAACAGCAAGCAAGTGCAGGAGGGCTCGGACAACCTCCTCGCCCTGCCCCGCATCTCCAGCGAGGCCGCGGGCTCCTACCACTGCAAAGCGCACAGTGCCACCGGCGCCAGCACCAGCATCTCCCCATCCATCAGCCTGCGCGTCTTCTGTGAGTGGGGTCACCACAGGGAACACTGGGTTTTGAGCAGGACTTGTCCAATTCCGTGATGAAATTTGGAGTGCTGGAAGCAGGACGACCTATGGGAACACCTCTCCTCTACAGAGGACATCCCTAGAGGACATCCCTGGTCTGGACTAAGACACTGCTCAGCCAAACACGTCCCGGCTGGTCAGAGATGGTGTGACCACTCTGTGTCTCACCATGTAGGATAGGAAAGTGCAGTGATGTTTGTTCCAGTTCTGTTGAAATGGGCTGAATTTACCTTGGTTTTTCAAAGCACTAGTTTGGGGAGAGTTTTGCCTTTCTGGGATGGAGGGCTGAACGGGGGAAGGTCTGGCTGTGCTCCGCTCCACCGCGGGGTGCTGCTGAGCTGGGGCTGCAGCTGGGCACTAGCAGAGGGAGCTCAGGAGCACCCCGAGTATCCAACATCCCCTGGGGACAGCAGGGTGGCACAGCGGGAGAGGGGGAGCCGCGACGGGGAGCTTTGGGGGCGTGCGGTGCTCACGCGTGCTCTCGCCGTGCAGACCCGCCCCGGCAGCCCGTGCTGACCTCCTTCCTGGAGACAGCGCAGGGGCAGCGGGGCGTCCTGCAGTGCTCCGTGGACAGCAGCCCCCCGGCCACGCTGGAGCTCCTCAAGGGCCACGTGCTGGTGGCTTCCAGCGCCCAGCGCCAGCCCGCGGGGGCCTCGCGCCTCGCCGTGGCCTCCTCGCTCAACAGCCTGCGCCTCACCATCCACGCCGTGGTGATGGAGGACGAAGGGGAGTACGTGTGCCGGGCCCGCAATGCCCACGGCAACGCCAGCACCGTGGGCAGCTTCGTGGCGGGAAGTGAGTGTGGGGCTGCGCCTGCCCGGAGGGACCGGGATGCGAGCGGGAGCGGGGATGGAGGCGAGTGGACGGCCCGTGGAGGGAGCCAGGGAGGTGGGGAGGTTGGCATGGGGACATGCAGGGGGATGGGAGCTGCAGGATGCTCATGGAGCATCGGGGAGCATTGTAGATCATTGTGGAGCACTATGGAGCATCATGGACCACTATGGAGCATCATGGACCACCATGGAGCATGGTGGACCACAGTGGAGCATGGAGGAGCATCATGGACCACCATGGAGCATGGTGGAGCATTGTGGAGAATGGGGGAGCACCATGGAGCACCATGGAGCACCCTGCCCATGGATGCTCTGGAGGAGGATGAGCAGTGTGGGCAGAGGGAAGAAGCAGAGGGAGAAGCGTGTTGTGGGGAGGGGTCCCCGGGGATGAACATGTCAGAAAGGCATCGCATGGCACCACTTGCCTGGAGCACAAGAGCCCAGCCCGGACGGGCTCCGTTTGCCGCTCTGCATGCCCAGGTTTTGTCCTCTCCCTCCCTCGGCAGCTGCCAGGCTCTGGATGTCCCCGTCCCCGGAGGTCCGCGAGGGCGACGCCGTGAACATGACGTGCGCGGTGGCCCGCGGCGGCGGCGCGGCGCCGCTCAACTACACCTGGCTCAAGGACGGCGCCTGGCTGAGCGCCGGCCCCGACCCGCGGCTCGTCCTGCCCCGCGTGCGCGCAGCCGACGCCGGCACCTACCGCTGCACCGTGGAGAGCCCCGAGGGCGCCCGCAGCTCGGCCCCCCGCACCCTCGACGTCCTCTGTGAGCCCCCGTGCGCCCCTCGCCCCCGGGGGGTCCTGGGAAAATCCCACAAGGGGGAGAATCCCGGCAAATCCCCCTCTCCCGGCTTCCTGCAGCCTCTTCTGCCATGAGGGCAGGCAGGGAAAATGCTTGGTGTGCCAGAAATGCTGCTTTTTCCCTTACTCTGATTTGGAAAATGAATAGCAGACGTTGTTTAAAAAAAGACGTGCAAAAAAAAGGGAAAGGGAAAGGGAAAGGGGAAGGGGAAGGGGAAGAGGAAG
>NW_020455843.1:4069322-4073291 GCF_003342845.1 Nothoprocta perdicaria | reverse complement strand
CGGTGCCGCGCGGCCGGCGGGGACCCAGCGCCCTGCGCCTGGAGCTGGGCACTGCCGCCGAGGGCGAGTACGAGTGCTGGGCGAGCAGCCCCCTGGGCAGCGCCCGCGCCGCCCTGGCGCTGCGCCCGCCGCGTGAGTGCGCCCGTGGGGACAGCGCTGCGTCGCGGATGATGGGGCTTGGGGGACTTGGGGGGCTGATGGGGTCCAGGTGTTTCATGGGGCTCATGGGACTCTGGGGTCTATGGGGGCTTGTGGGGATCAAGGATGTCATGGGGTCTGTGGGAGTCAGGAGTCTGGGGGACTCGTGGGGCCCATGGGAATCAGGGATTCCATAGGACTCACAGGACTCTGGGGTCTATGGGGGCTCGTGGGGACCAAGAATCTCATGGGGTCTGTGGGACTCAGGGGTCTAGGGGGCTCATGGGACCCATGGGAATCAGGGCTTTCATGGAGCCCATGGGACTCAAGGGTCTTGGGGGTCATGGGGCCCATGGGAATCAGGGATTCCATGGGATCTAGGGGACTCAGGCGTCTATGGGGTTCATGATACCCATGGGAATCAGGGATTTCATGGGATCCAGGGGACTCGGGGGTCTAGTGGACTCATGGGACCCATGGGAATTAGGGGTTTCATGGGATCCACCGGATTCAGGGATCTTGGGGGTCTTGGGTGGTTCGTGGGGTTCAGGGGTTTTGTGAGGACTGTGGGACTCAGGAGTCCTGGGGAGCTCATGGGGCTCAGGAGGGTTCAATATTCTTGGGGAGTCCATGGGTCTGGTGGGGTTTGGGGTGCCCTTGGGAGACTTGGGAGAGCATGTGAGTCTTGAGGTTTTGGGGGGCTTAGGGAGTTTATGGAGCTCAGGGGAGTGGGAGGGTTGGGGAGCTGGAAGGGTTTGAGGAGCTGGGGGGTTCTTGGAGGTTTGGTGGGGCTTGGAGGCCTCAGAGATCCTGAGGCTCATGGGACTTGGGGGGCTCATTGGTTTGGGGAGCTGGTGGGACTTGAGAATCTCATGGATCTTTGGGGGCTTTGGTGGGGTCTGTGGACTTTAGGGGGCTCATGGGTTTTGGGGTGTTCATAAATACTTTTCTGAGGATCTCATGGGTTTGGGGGATATCTTGTGTTTGGGAGGGTTTGGGATATCTCAGGGGGTTGGAGGACTCATGAATCTTGTATTCTGGGGGGTTTCATAAGTTTTAGGGGGCCTTGTGAGTTTTATGGGACTCCTGGTTGTTGGAGGGTTTATGGGATTTGGAGCATCTCAGGGGCACTGAGGGTACTCATGGCTATCGTATTTTTGGTTATCTTGTGGGTTTTGGGGGGTTCTCATGGTTTCTGGGAGCTGTGGGCCTCATGGCTTTGGGGGTGTTGCGAGTTTTGGGGATCTCGTGGCTTTCGCGGGCGCCTCGCGGGGGTCCCGCTGAGCGCAGCCCGGTGCAGCCCTGCCCTCCCGCAGCCGTGCGCGTGGTGGTGCGGCCGGCGGCCGAGGTGCCCGAGGGCACGGCGGTGACGCTGAGCTGCGAGGCGCCCGGCGCCGCCCCGGCCACCCTCTACACCTGGTACAAGAACACGCGGTGGGTGACGCAGGGCCCCGGCGCCGCGCTCGCCCTGCGCCGCGTCTCGCCCGCCGACGCCGGCGCCTACTCCTGCGAGGCCGGCACGGGCACCGGCGCCCGCCGCGCGCCGCCCACCGCCCTGCGCGTGCTCTGTAAGCTGGGACCATGAGCGGGGTGCGGGTTGGGGGCTGCTGGGGGGGTCCCCAAAATGCTCCGGTTGCAGTGGGTCTGGGATGTGGCGAGGGGACGTCGGTGTCATCTGCTACCTGCTGGCCCTGTCCCCATGGATGTCTGGGGCGGGGGCTCAGGGGCTCCCAGCACCCCCAGGCCATGGTGGGGTGCACTTGGGGATACAGTGGTGGGATGCAGCAATGAGATGCAGCGGTGGGATGCAGCGATGGGATACAGTGGTGAGATGCAGTGGTGGGATGCAGTTTGGGATGCCGTGGTGGGATGCACTTTGGGATACAGTGGTGGGATGCAGTGGTGGGATGCAGTGGTGGGGTGCTGTGGCTGCCATGGGATACAGTGGTGGGATGCAGTTTGGGATGCAGTTTGGGATACAGTGGTGGGATGCTGTGGTGCTTTGCAGCTATGGCATGCTGTGGCAGGGTGCAATGGTAAAATGCAGCAGTGGGATACAGTGGAGGAATGCAGCGGCTGGTGCACTTATGGGATGTGGGTGGGATGTATCAGTGGGATACAGGACCAGGATGCAGAGATGGGATTCTGCCATGGAATGCAGTGGCGGGCAGCAGCAGTGGGATGTGTTCGCAGGATGCAGTGGTGGAGCGCAGTGCTCTCAGGGTGATGCTGCAGCCCTGGCTCTGTTGCACTGGCGCTCAGGGCTGCTCAGGTGCTGGCATCCCCCGGCGCTTGGGTTGCACCTCCAGCTCCAGCTGGGAATGAGAATCCCCCAGCGTGGCAATCTCCACGCCCGCCCCGCCGCCCCCGGCCTCTCTGAGGAGGTGCCCGCTGCTTTTGCCCTTGCAGACGCTCCCCGCGACGTGTCGCTCACGGCGCTGGTGGAGAGCCCGGGCGGGCGGCGCGCGGTGCTGCTCTGCACGGCCGACAGCCACCCGCCCGCGGAGCTGTCCCTGCGGCGCGGCGCCGAGGAGGCCCCCGTGGCCACGGCGCAGGGCGCCCGGCACCCGCGCCTGGCCGTGCAGGCAGCACCCAACACACTGCGCGTGGAGCTGCGCGCGCTGGCGCCCGACGACGCGGGCACCTACGCATGCACGGCGAGCAACAGCCGCGGCGCCGCCACCGCCACGGCGCGCCTGGACGTGCAGCGTGAGTGAGCGAGCCCCGAGGGACGGGGCGGCGCGGTGCGGCGCCTGCAGCCCGCGCCCTCCTCTCCTCCGCAGCCGTGCGGGTGACGGTGGAGCCCTCCGAGGAGGTGGCCGAGGGCGCCGCGGTGACGCTGCGCTGCCGCGTGGCCGCGTGGCTCGGCGCCGCGGCCAACGTCACCTGGTACAAGGACGGCCGGTGGCTGCGCGACGGCCCCGACGACACCCTGCTGCTGCCGCCCGTCTCCAGCGCCGACGCCGGCTCCTACCGCTGCCGCGCCAGCGGGACGGGCGGCGCCGCGGCCTCCGTGCCCGCCAGCCTCAGCGTCACTTGTGAGTGCCGCGGGCTCCCAACGCATCCCCCTCGCTACCCATCCCTCTTCTTCCTCACCCTTTACTGCCTCTCCCCCTCCTCCCTTTCTATCCTCTTCTTCCTCCCCCTCCTCTCTTTTCCTCCCCCTCTTCTTCCTCCCCTTTTCCTCCATATTCTTTCTCTCCGTATTCTTTTTCCTTCCTCCTTTCCACCCTCTTTTTCCGCCCTCTTCCCCCTTCTTCCTTCCCTCCTCCATCCCCTTCTTCCTCTCACCTCCTCCTTCCCCTTCCTCCCTCTCCTGCCTCCCCACTTCATCCCCTTCTTCCCCAACCTTTCTCCCCTCTTTTCCCTTCTTCCTCCCACTTCCCCACTCTTCCTCCTCCTCCTCCTAGTTATTCCTCCCCCTCCCAATTCTTGCTGCACTTTTCCTCCCACACTTCTTCTTCCTCTCCCCTTTCCACCCTTTTTCCTCCTCCCCATCTTCCTTCCCCCATCCCTTCTTCCTGCCTCTTCCTCCCTCTGCTTCCTCCCCCACTCCAGCCCCTTCTTCCTCCCCTTTTCCTCCACGTTCTTCCTCCCCCTTTCCTGCCCCATCAGACACCCAGGCTGATGGGGTCTTGCATTCCTGCCGCTCAGAGCCCCCCAGCCAGCCCCACACTCGCAGCCAAGCCTCTCTGAGGCCGAAGGCCGGGGCAGGGTGGTGGTGGGGGACACGAGGGGACACGAGGGACACGAGGCGACACAATCCCGCCGTGCCCGCAGACGCGCCGCGGGACGTGTCCGTGCGCACGTTCGTGGAGAGCGGCGGGGAGC
>NW_020455843.1:4026155-4068362 GCF_003342845.1 Nothoprocta perdicaria | reverse complement strand
GGGGGCCCTTTGCAAGCTGCAACTGCCAGGGCTAGGGGGTCCCTTTGCAAGCTGCAACTGCCATGGCTAGGGGGTCCCTTTGCAAGCTGCAACTGCCAGGGCTAGGGGGTCCCTTTGCAAGCTGCAAATGCCACGGCTGGGGTGTCTCTTGCATGCTGCAAGTGCAAGGAGGGAGGCTTTGCAAGCTGCAAACCTAGGGAGGGGAGCTAGTGGAGAGGAAGAGAGGACCTTTTGCAAGCTGCAAATCCAAGGATGGTGGGGCCCCATGGGGGGTTCCTTTGCTAGCTGCACATTCAAGGCAGGGGGGTGGTCCCTTTGCAAACTGCACATTCAGCACAAAGGGGGATTCTGGAGCGAGGGAGTGAGTGGCTGGAGCTGGGGGAGTAACGAGCCTTAGGCAGGGAGGCAGCGAGGGGGCAGCGCTGCCGCTCGTCCAGGTTTGCTGCTTTCCGAAGGAGCTGGTGCCTTGCAAGGGGGGTGGGCTCTGCCGAAGGGGCTGCAATGCAGGGGGGCGTCCCCATGCACCCCAGCTGCGCTGCCCGCAATGCCATGCTCTGCCCACAGCCCTCTCGCACCTGCTGGCCGTCACCGTGGTGGCAGGGCTGCTGGGCGCCCTGGTCTGCGCCGCCGCCGTCGCCGTCGCCGCCACCAAGCTCTGGCCCAGGTGACGGGGCTGTGGCCTTGGGCAGGGGGCTGGGGGCGGCCCCGAGGTGGGTGCCACCTTTCAGCCCCAAACGCCCCTTGTCCCACCCAGGCTGAGGAAGCTCCGGGCGCTGCCAGGGGCTGAGGACACCCTGGAGATGTGCAGCAAGCGGGAGCAGGTGCAGGTGGGACATGCTGGGTGACAGGACCCTTTCCCGAGCACCGGGGAGATGTCGGGTCCTGCCAGTCCCAGGCTGGCCCTGGCGCTCGATGCAGCTCCAGGGCACAGGGACAATCCAGGACCACTTGGTCCTGCAGCTCCCATGGCTCTGCTGACCCCATGGTCCTTTTCCAGGCGGATGGAGCCTCTTAGACAGACGTTTATGTGGCCCAGGCGCTGGCCCTGCGCAGACCCCTCTTGCCTGGCTGCATCCCGGCCACGGCTACAGATTCCCAGCCCCAGCTGTGGATTCGCAGGCCTGGAGATGGACCCGATATGGAGAGGGACTCACCTGGGGCCTGGGCTGGTCTGGGGAGCCCAGCTGCAGTGTCCCTCTGCACCCTGCTCTTCTCAGCCTGTCCTCCTGTCCGTGTTGTGCCTCTCCAGCCTCCTCCTCCCCATGGATGCGGTTCTCACTCCGGCAGGGTCTCCGGTGCCGGGACAGTGCGTGGTGCCCCACAGGTGCTGGATCCCAGGATCTGTGACTGCCCGGAGCCCCTGCCAGGCCCAGGGGACTCTTGCTGGGCTGGTGGCGAGAGTGACACCGCGATGCCTCCGTGTGCCTGGAATAAACCCGGAGCAGCAAGCGGTGTGATTGTGTCCAGAGGGCCTCGGAAGGGGTCTTGGCCTCCCCTGGGTGGGTCCTATCCAATTTGCGGCTCAAGGAACATTCGATCCTCAGCGTCAGCCGGGGGATCAGTCCAGGATCATCCTGTTTCCCCCACAGGGCTGCAGGGATGAGCGCACGCTGCCCTCGGCTCGCTTGTCCCACTCTGTTCTCAATGGGGTCCTCAAAAGGCTCTGGGGCATGAGTTCAGCCTGCAGGACACAGGACCAGGATGGGATGGGATGGCGTGGGACAGGATGGGAGGGTAAAGCCGTCCTCCCTGTGCCCAGCCCATGGGCTGCTTCCTGCACGGCCCCTGCATCCGTCCGTCCGTCCGTCCGTGTGCGGCCGTTAGATGTCACCCTGCAGCCGCCTCGCGCGGTGCCGCGGCTGCAGCTGGGGGTGCGGGTGCATGGGCGCAGCGCTGCTCATGTGGCCCTAATGCCGCTGCTCTGCCCGGGGCAGCGGGGCCGCGAGGCGAGGGGGCAGCGCCAGGACGGGCTGCGGTGCCACAACGGCACGTCCTGCCCGAGTGGGCACACACACACGGCAAGGCCAGAGGGGGATTGTGCCTGGCCACACAGGCTGTTTCACGGTGCAGAGCCTGCTTTGGGGGTCCTATATGGAAGGGACGGTGCAAGGGCAGCGAGCGCCGCTGGCTGTGCCAAAGGACACGCATGCACTAGCTGTGCTGGGTGCCACGAGCGCGGGGAGCAACGCGCACCCTGCTCTGCCGCGCTGCAGCCAGCGCCAGCCGCTCTTCCCACAGCTCCTCTCCCACCTGGAAAAACAGCGGCCCCCGCTGCTGCCCCGGCTCACGGTGACGGCAGCGCTGCCCCGGCGGCTCTGCCCCCGCCGTGCCCGCCTGCGCCGCACGCGGGGCCGACGGGCTGGCGGTGCCGCCGCTCGACCCAGCTCGCCCGGTGCCTCGGGCGCCCCACGACGAGCGCAGCTGCGTGGGGGCAGCCGGGGCGACCCCCGCGTGGCACTTGCTGTGCCTGCCTGCTGCGCCAGCTGCTCTGCAATGTGCAACGGCCCCGCGAACACCCGGTTGCTGCTGCCCGGGCTGGATCCGGGCACATCCCAGCTGGGCCCTGCTCCCACGGGCAACACGAGGGTCACCCAGCAGCAAGGGTGGCCCCGGGCGGCATCTAGGCAGAGCCAAACCTTGGTTAGTGCTCTATGAATGCCCAGGGGCCACGGGGACCTGCTATGGAATTCACGGGGCTCGGAGGAGGAGCGGGGCTCCGTGCGGAGTCCTTAATCCGGAGCGGCGCTCCTGCGCCGCCCCGCGCGGCCGGCAGGCAGCTGCGATTACCTCCGCTGCCCCCGGGCGCCTTCTCCTCCTTTGCTGCTGGAGCGATACGTGTTAAGCCAAATCCGCCCGTCACATGGTTCAAAGGCAGCGCCAGGGAATAGCAGCAGGTCAGAAGGTGAACTGGAGGCCACGGATTTGCCACCCGGCAGAGGACCTTGCAGAAACTCGCCAGGCATTTCGCCTTGGATAAATTAGTGCGTGCTTTGATTTGCTGCTTACGGTAATTCCCAGGCCGGCTGCACCGCGCTGGCTTTGGCAGCAGGAGCGCGCGGGGATCAGGCTGGGTGCTGCGGGCGAGTGCGCATGGAGCTCACTGCGATACAGCGGTGCCAATGAGTGCTGCAGTTATTGCTGTGGGCTTGGAGCAATGCAGCAATGCAGCAATGCAGCAATGCAGCAATGCAGCAGGTTGGGCCGGCAGCATTGGCTCGTGTTTCCCTCCTCACCGTTCTGCTCTGTGTTTCTGCGATTTCCCCCCAAATCCCGAGCGGGAGCATTTGCAATGAAACGCTGCTTGGAGCGGTCTGTCTCCGCAGCGCCCGTGGTGGGTGCTGTGCCCTGTCCCCGTCCCCGCTTGCAGCTGCCCGTCCTCCATGTCGACGCCGGCTCCGAGCACGTCCTCCCTGCCTCAGACTTAGTGCTCCCGGTAACATCTGCTAAGTCCAATCCTGCTCCTTCCTCACCATCATCACCAATTATCTGCAGCACGGTGATAGCTGTGAGACGGGCTGGCCGCTGCTGCCGCTCCTCGCAGAGCCCCCCTCGCTGCCCCTCCGCCTCTGCCGTGCGCACGGGGGCATGCACGGACAGATGGGTCTTGTGTCTGACCCTTCCCGGATTGTTTTCCCTCTTCTCACCCCACAGACCACAAGGGATGGAAGGAAAAATATAGGTTTTGGAGCCATCCGCGCCCAGCAAGGGGGAAGGCAGCCCAGGGGGACCTTGCTTATGGCTATTTTAGCTTCTAGAAGCCCTGTCAGGGACACAGGACCATGAAAACCCTGTCCCCAGAGGAGGGTGCTGGGCTGGGGAGCACCACAAGGCTCCTGTTTCTTGATCTCTAGGAGGAGAGAGAAACCCAGGGCAGGGCATGGGGGCTGGCGGTGGCAGGAATGTGGGAGCAGCTCCTATGGGATGTGATCCCAGCCCCTCCCGCAGCTGGCAGTGCCCCCAGGTACCTGTGACTCCTGCACTCCAGCATGGACCCCTCCGGGGATACACGTGCTGTCACACACCGGGGACATGGTGTGCAGGGCGCACGGGAGCAACCGAGAGTGAAACCCTGCAGCAACTAGAGCAGTTTGCTCTGGTGCAAAAGAGCTGCCGTGGCACTTGGGTGACCTGCTCGTCTGTGCGCGCTCCTCTCCACCTGCCTCCGCTCCTCCCCTCGCTCCAGGGATGGAGTCCTCGTCTCCATCACCCCATCTTCGCTCCTCGCACATCCCAGTGGTGCCTCGCACACCTGGAAGGGGAACCTGGGGCACCAGAGCTGCTGGGGGGTGAGGATGCACCTGAGCTGTGACTCCCCTGTCCCTTGGACTGTGCTGCTGCAGGGGTGTGCAGGGCTGTGCTTGCAGCATGCGACCCACCCGTGCAGCATGCGACCCAGCCGTGCAGGGTGTGGGTGCAGCAGGGTACGTGTGTGTATCAGCTTGCCCCTGGGCTCAGCACTGCCCCGGCTCCCTCCCGACCACCCTCGCAGTGCTTGTTTTTTCAATTATCCAGCTTCACAGCCAGCCCCACTCCAAGTTGATGTGTGTCGGGGCTGGTGGCCACTAATGGGGGCTGTGGCACTGCCGTGCCAAGCAGGGGGGAGCGGGCACGGCCGGGGAGGGAGCGAAGATCCCAGGGACCAAGGGGCAGCGTCCCTGGGGCCGGCTGGGAGTGGTGAGTAGAGGAGCAGGGATCCAGGGCCGCGGTCCCGGCGGAAGGGATCCTAATGGAGTGGGTGGCAGGAGAAGGGATGCAGGACTGCGAGCACTGCGAACTGGGTCCCGGGAGGAGGGTGCCGGGAGCAGGGGTGCCGATAACAGGGATGCAGGAGTAGGAATACCGGGCGCGGGCTCCCAGGAGCAGAGATTAGGGCAGGGGAGCTGGTGCTGGGGTGTCCCGACGGCGGGACGGGGGGTGTGGGGGGAGCCCCGGCGCTCGGGCGCTCTAGGACCCTGGAGCGGCGGGAGGGCCGGGAGCCGCCGGGGGGTGGGGGGGTGGTCCGACCCTGCTTGGAGGGACCAGAACCCAAAGGGAGGCTGCGGGGTGCGGTGCACGGGAAGGATTCGTTGGGTCCCCCAAAGGGCCCGGTTAAGGGGATGTTTCGGAGACGCAGAGGGACTGAGCCTCGAGCCCGGCCACCGCCCCGGGCCGCCCCGTCGGCCGCTCCCACCTCGGTCCCCGGTGGCACCTTGGCCCGTCCCGGGGAGCGGAGCCCCGCGTCCCCCAGGAGCGACCGCTTCGCCATGGGGCAACGGGAAAAGGGCGACCAGAACCGTCGAGTGAAACCCCGGCCGGGGAAACGGCCCCGGGAGCGGCCCGGGAGCGGGAGCGGGGCCGGGACCCGGCAGCCCACGGCCCGTGGAGTCTCCGGCCCGGCGCAGCAGCGGTCCCGGGCACGAGGGTTTCGTTTCGTTCGGGACAGCGGAACCGGGAGGCGGCGACCGTGCCCGCGAGGAGTCCGGGACTGTATGGGGCTGCCGCCGGGCCCCCCGCGCCCCATGCGGCGCCGTCGAGCCGCCTTCGTTTCCACGAGGAACGCGAAAAGCAGCAAACGAAATCAGCGTCGGGGGGAGCTGTGCAGAGCGGGGCACGTGGGGACTGCGCCCCTGAGGGGCGATGAAAACCACAGACTCTCCGGCGTGTCCCCAGGCTCCCCCGAGGCCGCTCCCACGGACGGCACCGGCCACAGGTCTGTGCGTCCCGCGCCTGGGGACAACGGAGACCTGCACCGGGAGCCGCAGAACGAGGAGTCCAGGGACCCCGTCCCCACCCGGGAACTCTGTCTCCACCCGAGGACATTGTCCCCTCTGCAGTCACGCTCTGCCCGCCTGCAGCCCCGTGTCGCTCACGGGACACATCGGGCACGGTCCCGCCGCGCCGTGCCCCGCGGCGCCGCTTCCCTGCCTGCCCCCCTGCACGCTGGCCCGGTGCCCGTGCCCGAGCCCTTGTACCGCACACCGCCAGGCACCGCGACACCCGCTGTGCACCGGGCACAGCCGGGCACAACCACGCTGTCCCCGTGCGCCCTTAGCGCTCTCCCCGTGCAGGCACTCGGTGTCCGTGGCTAGTCACACCGTGTCCCTGCACGCTTACACTGCACTCGTGCACGGTGGCACGGTCACCTGCATGTCTGCACTGCATCCAGTGCAGTTCCCGTGCACAGCAGGGCACGACACCTTTTCCGTGCACACTCGCGCTGTAGCTGTGCATAATTACCCTGTGCCCGTGCACAATTATCTTATGCCCATTCCCGTCTGCATCGAGATGGTGCACACTTGCATGGTGCCGTGCACGCTTGCATGGTCCCTTGCACACTTACATCATGCCCGTGCACGCTTGCATGGTCCCATGCACGCTTACATCGTGCCTGTGCACACTTGCATGGTGCCGTGCATGTTTACAGCGTACCCGTGCAAGCTTGCATGGTGCTGTGCACACTTGCATGGTCCCATGCACGCTTACATCATGCCTATGCACACTTGTACGATTCCGTGCACGCTTGCATGGTGCCGTGCACGCTCGCACGGTGCCTGTGCACACTTGCATGTTGCCCGTGCACACTTCTACTGCTCTCCTCTCATCCCATCGTGTCCGTGGGATAGGAGTGACGACTACACTCGTTCACACCATGTCGTGCACACTGAGCCCGCACCCGTGCACGCTCACGCTGCACCCCGTGCGCTTGCAGCCGTGCACAATCGCTCTGCATCGGTGCACACTTCACGTTGCACGGGGCACCGTCGTCCTCTATCCGGGAATAGTGTGTGACCACATAGCCCGTATCCGTGCCCGGTCCCATCGTGTCCTGGCACAGTCATCCTGTATCCGTGCTCCCTTTGGTGGTACCCATGCTCGGTGGCCCCGTGTGCGGGCAGCCACGCGCACCCGTGCACCGGATGGTCCCGCGTGGCCGTGCGGGGCCCAAAGCCAGTGTCACCGGCCAGGCTCACGGAGGGGACGATGTGTGGGTGCTGTGAGGGCCTGGGGCTGCTGCTCCCCGCCGGGCTCGGACACGGTTACAGCGGGTCCGCGGCTTCCGTCGGCACCGGGCGGGCCGACCCGGAGCCGGGCTGGGCTGCCCCACCGCCTCCGCCGGAGATTTCGTTTCTAGCGGCTCTGGCTTTAAGGTTTCACATGGGAGAGCGGCTGGGATCGGGCCCGCGGTTCCTTCTCGAGGAAAGGCCGTTTGTTTGGGAGAAAGGGAGGAAGAGTAAGGTCTCCTTTCTCCCCTGGCCGCCCCAGTGTCTCCCCGTCCCAGGGGGACCCGAGTCAGGGAGCAGTGGGTTAGGGGTCGTTGCGCAGAGCCAACGACCCGGGAACTGCACGTGATCGGTGGATTTGGTTTCCTAAAAATAATATATATATACACACTTAAAAAAAAAATCCCTCACCCCAATTTCGCTGCCAACGATATTCCCCGCCCGCAGCTTGGGTTCGGGCCCGGATCCAGGCAGTCGGGGTGGAAGGTCCTCCCGCCACCGTGGGGAAACGTGGCCCTGCTGAGCCGCGCTGAGCCGAACCGAGCCCGGCCCGAGCGAGCCGGGCGGTGCAGAGCCGTGCCAAGGCGCGCAGAGCCGTGCCAAGCCCGCCGTGCCTAGGCGAGCCCGGCCGCAGCGCTGCCGCCCCCGGCTTTGCGCCGGCTTCGGCTCCCCCCAGCCGGTGGGGCGGCTCCGGAGCCCCCGCTCCCGGCACCGTCCTGCCCGACCTTCCTCCAGAATGCACAGCAGGAATATATTTGTGTATATGTATGTGTCTGTATATATATATATATATATATGAATATATGTACGTATGTACGTATTTTTAATTTTGGTCCTTTTCCTCCCTCACCCTCCCAGAGCGGCCTGGCACACGGGAGGGCCCCGGCGTTCGGGGCGCGCAGTGCGGCTCCTTGGGCTCCGCCACCGAGGGTTGTGGGGCTCCGAAGGCAGCAAGAGGTGGCTGGGAAAACGCTCCTGCTCGAGCCAGGCTTCTCCGGGCTCGTTGCCGCTTCCTCGCGTTAGAAATAAAAACAAAATCGAGATGATCTGAGGGAGAACAAAAGAAATCGCAATAGCGATAACGAACCCAAACCAACAACACTTGCAACAGCAAATTGTAATAGTAATAATAGGCATAGTAATAATAATAATAATTATAATAATTATTATTATTACAAAGGAAATGAGGCACACGTTCGCCGCGACTCCCCTGCGCCCTGTGCGGTGCGGAGGGAACGCGGATCTCCTCGCCTTGCCTCGGAAAGCGGCGCAGCGCCGGAGCCGCGGCTCGCACGAGGGTATTTATTCCCCT
The DNA here is from genome assembly GCF_003342845.1 of Nothoprocta perdicaria. Classification (NCBI taxonomy): domain Eukaryota; kingdom Metazoa; phylum Chordata; class Aves; order Tinamiformes; family Tinamidae; genus Nothoprocta; species Nothoprocta perdicaria. Next base: position 4,060,070 of record NW_020455843.1, on the reverse strand, counting down.
TCCCCTGCTTTGCAGTGAACTGTGCCCCGTCCCCAGGCAAAGCCGCGTTGCCGCTGCCCATAAAACTGTGTCACGGGCGCTCTAACGCCGAGAGCGGCAGCGGAGCGCAGCAGCGGGGTGAGTGCGCGGAACCTGCGCGGTCGCTCCGCGCCGGCGACACGCCGGGGATCGCCGGGGAAGGGACATTTCGTTGCGGCAGTGCCTGGGCGGCGGCCCCTCTGCCTTTTCCCCTGGGTGGGAATGAGCCTGGGAGTCGATCCCACATGCAAGGGCCAGGAATCGCCTCTGCAGAGCGCGGGGCGGATTTGGGGCTTGCTTGGGTTTGTTTTTTATTCTGTTTTTCGTTTTGAATCGTTCGCCTTTGGCACAAAACGAGCCGCTGTCCGACCCGGAACGGCGGCGGAGGGACAGGCTGCCCGATCCGTGCGGCTCCTGCACCTCTGGCCACGGTTCCAGCCCCGGCTCCAGCCACATTTTCAGCCTCGGCTTCGGCCCCGTCTCCAGCTCCAGCCCCAGCTCCGGCCCCGGTTCTAGCCCCGCTTCCAGCTCCGGCCTCGGCCCCGGCTCCAGCCCTGGCTCAATCCTGGCCCCGACTTCAATCTCTGCCTCGGCTACAACCCTGGCTCCAAGCCCGGCCCCGACTCCAAGCTCGGTGTCGGCTCCAGCCCCGGCTCCGGTTCCAGCCCCGGCCCCGGGAGCCGGTGGCTGCCCCAGCCCTCCGTAATGCCCCTTCCCAGCGCAGGCAGCCTCACCATGTTTCTTCTTCCGCCCTCTCCATTCTGTTTTTTTTTTTTTTTTTTTTTTTTTCTTTCTTTCTTTTTTCTTTTTCTTTTTTTCCGTCTCCTTAATTAATCATTACTTTCTCCATGCTGTTTTCCTCCCTCCCTGAAAGAAGGAGCCACGGGTTGAAGCCGAGAAGGAGCCGCGGCTCGGGGCCCATCCGCACGAGCCACATCGGAGGCCTCGAATCCCGCCGGGCCCGGGCCGGCACCACCGGGAACACCCCGAGCGTGGCCCTGGGTACCGCGCTGGGCCCGGGAGATGCCCCGGCCGGACTCGGGGCTGCAGCGAGTGCCCAGGGCCCCGGGAAAACCCGCCCGCTGTGGCCGCCCTCCACCGCCCAGGGTGAATATTGGGGGCTCGGGGAGCTGCCGTGTCCTTCCGAAGGTGCCGGTCGCGGGGGATTGAGTTCTTGGGTTTGCCGCACTCTGGCAATTGGATTAGCAGCTAATTTAGTTATTTTAAATCCACCGTCATTATAACCTCTTCGATTTGAGAGGATTCGGGGCCTGGCGAATAGGGGTCCCACTTGCAGCCCGTCCCTTGCCCGCTCCTTCAGGAAGGGACGGGATGTGAAGGTTCCCCGTTACTCCCGCTTTTCCAACGGGTTTTACCCTGCTGTAAAAGCCAGCAAAACGGAGCAGGCAGAGGAGGCCTGTGGGGGGATCCCGGGACACCCGGGACACCCCTTGGAGGCCTCGGAGGCCCGGCCGGCAGCAGCCCTTGGATGATCCCGAGCTGGAGGGTGTCGCGGTGCCCAAGGGGCCGCGACCGGGGCCAGGCGGTGTCGGGGCGGCCGGGACCCGGGTCTGGTTCCATCCCCGGGCGGCCCGGGGAGGTGTTGCCCGGCCTCCGTTCTAGTCGGGGCGTGGGGGCCGCGGGGCCGGGACAACCTGAGCCACCGGAGGTTTTTATTTACATTAATTATTGTCTTGATTATTATCACTGTTGTTGTTGCTGTTGCTGTTGTGGCTGTTGTCATTCGCTGCGCGCGGGGCAGGTGCGGGCCCGGCCGGCCGAGCCCCCCCGCACAGCGCAGCGCCTCGGTCCCGCTCCCCGCTCCGCCCGGCGCTTCTCGCCGCTCCGCGCGGTGCGGGCAGCGGCGACCGAGGGGCTCTTTGTTTACCAACCGCGAGCAGGAAATTACGTGGGCGCCGGGCAGTTAATTTTAAATTGCTGCTTTTAATACTCTCCTGCGGCTCCCCCCTCGCCGCGGCCGCTGCCTCCTCCCGCCGCGCTCGGCCGGGCGCCCCCCGCGCGGCGCGGAGCGGAGCTGGGGGAGGCGGCGGCAGCAGCAGGGCCCGGCTCGCCCGCTCCCCCCGCGTTTCCTCCGCAGCTCCCTCCCCGCGGCCTCCCCTTCCCCTCCCCAGTCCCCCCCCCAACATACACCTCCCGCCGCCGCTCTCCCCGCGCGCGGATCGGCGGCCGATGCGGAGCGCGGCGCGCGGGGCGCCGAGCCGGGCGCTGCCTCCCGCCGCCGCCTCCATCGCGCGCGGCCGGCTCCGCTCGGCGGAGCGCAGCGCGGCCCGGCGCCCCATGGCCGGGCGGCGCGGGGCCGCGCGCACCCGGAGCGCCTGAAGTTTGCCTGGAGCGAGGTGCCGCGGAGGAAGGAGGAGCTGGGGAGGGCGCGGAGGGGGGCGCCGCTGTCACATATATATATATATATTTAAAACTCCTCTTAACACCCCCCCGGAGGGGCAGTCCTGTCGGAGGCAAAGCAGGGGGCAGCTGGTGTCGTGTCCCCCCCCCCGGGGCACCACCCCCGGCCGCCGGAGAGGGGGCGGCGGGCGGGGAGAGGGTCCGACAGGAGGCAGCGGCCACAGGGCCGGTGGCGGGAGGGCGGCCGGGACCTGCGGGCCATGGGGTGCACCGGACGCAGAGCCCCCCGGGGGGGGCGCGGGGGGGAGCAGGGAGGGGCGGGGAGGGGAAGGGGTCTGGGGAAGGTGGGGGGAGTTCCCCCCCCTCGCCCCCCCTCAGCCTAGTCTTTCCTCTTCTCTCCCTCTCTCCCTCTTTCTCGCTCTCCGCCCGCCGATGCTGGATCCCGCCGCGGCGCCCACAGGGATGAGCGATGGAGGCGCCGAGCCCGGCAGGAGCCCCGTGCTGCGGGGGGAGCCCGGAGCCGCCGCCGCCGCGCCCGGCCGCACCGAGCCCGGCAGCTGCAAGGAGGCGGCGGGCGGCTCGGCGCCCAGCGCCGGCTCCTCCACGCAGTGCGCCGCGCACAGCCCGAGCCCGGCGGGGGCCGGCGAGGCCGATTACTGCCGCCGCATCCTGGTGCGAGGTAAGGGCCGCCGCGGGGACCCGCTCTCCAGCCCGCGCTACCCCCGGGGCTCCCCGCAGCCGCGAGCCTGGAGCGAAGCGGACGGGATGCAGGGGGGGTCCCGGCGCCCCCAGGCCGCGGTGACGGAGCAGGGCCGAGGGAAGCGGCGGCTCCGGCGGCTGCCGAGTGCGGAAGCGGCCGGCGAGGCCGCAAGCCGGGGCCGGCGGGGCCGCGGGCGGCGAGGGAAGGCAGAGGGAAACAGCTCGGCGTTTTAAAGCGTTGTCGCAGGAAAAAGGCGTCACGGAGCAGCAGCGAGTTAAGGGCTATTTTTTCCCCTATAATATCAGTTGCTTTGGCACGGGGATGCGGGAGCGGCGGCGGCGGCAACGGACAGAGAGCTCCGCGTCCCCTTCCGCCGCTACCATTCGGGGCTCCCCGGCCCCAGGGCGGCCCAGGCGAACCCCAAAGTTTGGGGCTGGCGCTGACCTTTTCTTTTTTGGTATTGTTGTTGTTTATCTTTTTTTTCGTTTCGGTTGTCGTTGGGCAGCGGCGCCGTGTCGCGGCCCCGAGCCGGGCAGCGCGGAGGACGCGCTCGCCCTTTCCCCCTTCCCTGGCCGGGAGCGCCGCGAGGCTCCCAGGCCGCTCGACGAGAAGGAAGCCCCGAGGTCCCCGGCCTTGTCTGCTGGGCCAGCCAGGCCAGCAGCTCCCGTCCTCCCTTCGCTGCGCTCCGCGGCCGTCCCGGGGCCTGTGCCCGCGGCCGCGGGGCCTGTAGCCAGCACCGCGCTCACCCCGAGCCGGGCCTGACGCAACCGCCGCGCAAACAGGGCGCGGAGCGATGCGCCCCGGCTGCACGGATCCCCCGGAGCCCCGGGCCAGGGCCGCTCTCCAAGAGCTCCGCTCCGAACCCGGGCCGCGCATCCAGGCCCTTCCCCGGCCAGCACGCACGGCTGTCGCGATAGGCGCCTGTCGCCGACAGGTTCTCTCTCTGGCAATGTTGCTTCTTGACAGGGAAAACAGATCGGAGGAAGCGGCAGGGCTCGGCCCGAAGCGCCGGAGCCGCAGCCAGGCCAGCGCGGTGCTGGGCACCGAGCAGCCGCCTTCGGCTTCGGCAGCAGCGCAGCTCGTTGGCAGCGTGGACCGGGAGAGCCTGGCCTCGGGCATCCCTCCTCCGGGCTGGCTTCGTCGAGGGAAGCGGGGCCGGGTCCCAAAGCGGCGGAGCGGGGCCAGCTCCCCGCTTCGCCCCGTCCCGAGGGTCTCTGACCCTGGCAGGGCCGCTCTCACCATCTTGCTGCAGCCGCCAGGGCGCGGACAAAATGGTGGCGGGGAGAAACGCGGCGAAGAAAACGAAATTTAACGGGGGGAAAAAGCGGACCAAGTGTCCGGGCGGCCCTGGCCGAGCTGCCCGCGCTGCGCGGAGAAGCGCGACCGCGGCGCCGGCTCGGGCCCTTCCGCCGCCCGCTGCCCTCGCCCGCAGCGGCGCCGCGGGGACGCTCGGACAGCGCCGAGGCCGCGCGTCCAGCGCCCATTTCCCCCCTAATTTTTCCTCCCTCCCAACCAGGAATGAGTCGGCAGCACCGGGGGAGGCGAGAGGGCCCCTCTTTTCCCCCCTCGCTGCCGCTCTTGGGGCGCCCGCCGCTGCCGCAGGGCCGGGCGGCTCTTTCGGGCCGCGCTCCGTTTTTCCGCCCTTGGCTGGGCCGGGGCTGGCAGGCGGCTCCTCCGCGCCCGGCGGGTCCCGGCAGTAATCAAGGGACCGCCGCTTCGTCCAGGTTTCGTTTTCGGCGCACGGAAGCGCAGCGGCTCCTTCCCGGCGCGGAGCGGCCCCGCAGCGGCGGCCCCGGTCGGGCGGCTCTGGAGGCCGCTGGCGACGGCCCGCTCCCCGCTGCAAACCGTGAGACGGGGAGCCGAGAGGGACCCGAGAAACGGCGGGACCCCGGGCCGGGCTCCGGGCACGACCGATAGCTGCTGCCTCTCGGCCGGGGCTCCTCGGCCGAGGTGTGCTCCCGGAAACCGAGCGCCCTGCACGGCTCGGCGGGCCCGTTTGCAGCGCGGCTCTCGGAGCCGTTCCCGGGAGCTGCCCGGAGCCGCCACCGCGGCCCCGCAGTGCTTGTGCCGAGGAGCCCACCCGTGCCCGTGCCCGTCCCGCCGCGGCCGTTCCGCTCGTGAGGGGACACCTGCGCCACAGGGCGCGTTGTGGGCGGCCGGAGGACCCGGCCCCGCCGGGCCCGGCGCCGCTGTCAACGAGCGGCCGCAGCGCGGGGAGGGCGCTGGAAGTGGGGCCGCATCCGCGAGCTGTGGGTCTGCCCGGGTCCCCCCGGGGCAGGTGCCCACCCAGCCTGGGGGGCTGCCCCACGGGGGCTGCTGTGCCGGGGCTGTGTGTGACGCTGCGCATGCAGCGGCGGCGGCATGCGGGCACGCGTGTGCACTGCAAGCACGCAGCGTGCATGGACGCGAGCCCTGAAACGTGCTGCCCTTCCGCCGCAGAACGTCCATGTGCACTGCTGTACGTGATGCGTCTTCCCCCCGGGCCCCCACCCGACTGCGGGTACAGGGAGCGCGCTCACACGCGTCGGGGTGCGTGATGTGTCCCTGTGCACGCGGAGAGACGTGTTCGTTCCATGTAGCCGGGCATGTTGTTGTGTGCGTGACTTGTCCCCCTGTGGATGGGGACATGTGTGTGGCAGGGAGGTCTGTGCTCGCGCTGCGAGGGCGCAGGCTGGTGCTGCTGCCTGCGTGTGCAGCTGCGAGATCTCTTGCTCCTCAGCCCCGTGGCCGGGGCTGCAGACCTGCTGCCTACCCAGCTCCAATGCCTCCTATGCCCAGCTGTGCCCCAGTATGGTGCCGCAGTGCAGTTAGGTGGGCACATCTGCCCGGGAGTTTTGGAATTGGACTTTTTCCCAGATTGAGGGAAAATCTGAGGGCTGTTATCGGCAAGGCTCTCAGGAGGGGGTTCCTGGCTGCAGAGGGACCATGGGTAGCATGACGGCTGCACTGATGGGCACTGTCACGAGCCGCCTGTCAGTGAATGTCCATGTGCCCACCGACTCATCCCAACGCATCCGCAGGGCCCAGGCCTCTTCCCGGCCGAGCTAGTGCTGCGTGTTGGGGCTGTGCACGATTCCTCCACTCATCACAGCTGGCAGAGGGGAACGTAACAATAAATAATACCACTCGTGGCGATGGCAGTGCCACGCGGAGCCGCCAGGGCCCAGGCTCACAAACTGCAGCTGCGGCCGGGAAGCCGCAACGTTCCCATCAGCTGCTCCCTGCTCTTGGCCCTGGCTGCTGTTGCGCAGGGCGACCTCGGCACGGATGTGAGGGTGAGGACGTGGTCTGGGCATCATCCCTCCCCACACTGGAGTCAACATCCCGGCCGGAGCTTCCCCCTTCCCTGTGGCACCAGAGCAGATCTGCTCCATGGCACTGTTTTCCTCTCCATATCCACCCTGTGCAGTGTTTGGAATGGCGCATTGCAGCTCCTTGTCTCCGCCAGACCCCTTCCCATCTGCTCATCCCCATGACCAAGGCCCAATCCAACCATCCCCACAGGATGGTGCCCTGGACGTGCATCACGGTGGGACGACGTCTTTGGGAACAGGGTATTTCTCCCCAACCCCTGCTTGCTCCCAGGCCCCTCTTCTCCCTCGCCCTCTCCCTGCCTCTCCCCACTGGTTGCCCCCGTCCTTCCTGCCCCAGCACTTTTATAATCCTTCCGGGCCTGAGTCAGCAACGCTGCAAACGCAGGGGCTGGAGGAGACCTTGAGGGCGCAGGAGGAGAACGGGCCCGGGAGCTGGGCTCGCTGCCGCACTGATGTTCAACCTGTGCAGGAACGGGGAGCTTGGCAGGCTGGGGGGCTGCATCGCTGAGATGGGTCCTGATGCCCCGTGTGGTGCCCAGGGAGCTGGGGAGCAAAGAGCCCCGGTCCTCGGGAGTCCCTGGGCACGGGGAGCCACTTGGTCACTGTGCGCTGTCCCCATGTCCCCATGGGCAGCGCTGCTGGCAGAGCCGGGCGTGGGGATACGCGACGGGTCTTGGCGCTGGTGCTGCTATTTGGGTATTGAGGAGGAGCGGGTGGAAGGGACAACAGGGATGTATAACCTGGGAATCCTTCAAGGAAACCCAAGGACACCTTCCCGGATCCCTTTCAGTCCCGCATGCCCACGGAAAGCTGTGGACAAGGTTAGTCCTGGCCTCCCAGAGCCCACGGGGTCTGCAGGAGGGAAGCCGGGGTCCGCCCGGCTCCAAAGCCACTTCCCAGCCCTCAGCTGCCTCCACGTGCAGCAGTTTTGTTCCAATTTTGTTCCCGACAAAAGCTGCCTTTATGCGCGCGTGCTCGAGCCCAGGCTGCTCAGAGGCTCCCCGGCCGCGTTGCCTCTTCCCTGACCTTCCCGGTTCGCGAAGCATTAGAAATACTCCGGCCCCGGCAGCACCGGCTCCGCGGGGACACAGAGCCGGCGGGACACGGATGGGCCGCCCCGCACCGGGACACTCGCCGAGCTTTCAGAGCAGGTTGTTTCGTTGTGGCCAGGGCTGGTTCTGGCATGAGCCAACAGAGCCTCTCCTTGTGGAGGAGGGAACCCAAATATATATATATATATTTTAATTAAAAATATCTTTTTTTTTTTTATAAGGCTCTTTTCTGCTTCTGCTTATGTTGAAATTTATTGTTTTCCTTAAGGATTTCCTTAGTTTCTACCCATCTCTTAAAAAAAAATTAAAAAGAAAAAAAGCAATCTACCATTTTTACATTTTTAGGAAGAGCTATTGCTTCTTCCCAGAGTTTTGTGACTTTGCGGCAATGCGGAATCATAAAACATGCCTGCTTTGGTCCTGCCTGGGTGAATCCCCCCGGTTGCTCACGAACCAGCCCAGGAGCAGCACTGGGGCTGTCCCCAATGTCCCTTGTCCAGCTCGGGGCTTCATCCGGATTTTCCTCTGCGGGAACGATATCTGCTCCCCCCGCCTGGCAGTTTCCTGACCGCTCTTTTCCCGGCTTCCCTCCTAGATGCCAAAGGGACCATTCGGGAGATTGTGCTGCCCAAGGGCCTGGACCTGGACCGGCCCAAGCGCACGCGGACCTCCTTCACGGCGGAGCAGCTCTACCGCCTGGAGCTGGAGTTCCAGCGCTGCCAGTACGTCGTGGGCAGGGAGAGGACGGAGCTAGCGCGGCAGCTCAACCTCTCCGAAACGCAGGTAAGGGCCGGGGCATCCGCGACGGCCCCGATGACATTCCCTACGCGCCCCTGCCCTGCATGCCGGCGTGTCCCCGCGGTGCCTCCCTGCGCGTTCCTGCGGTGTGTCCCTGCTTGTGCCCAACGTGTGTCCCTGGCACGTTCCCAAAATGCATCCCCGGCACATCCCTACGGTGCATCCTGACACGTCCCTATGGTGCATCCTGACACATTCGTACGGTGCATACCCGGCACATCCCTACGGTGCATCCTGACACGTCCCTATGGTGCATTCCCAGTATATCCCTATGATGTGTTCCCTTCTCATCCGTGTGGTGCATCCCTGGCACATCCATACAGTGCATCCCTGGCACATCCGTACCATGCATCCCTGGCACATCCATGTGGTGCATCCCTGGCACATCCATACAGTGCATCCCTGGCACATCTGTGTGGTGCATCCCTGGCACATCCATGTGGTGCATCCCTGGCACATCCCTGCTGTGTCCCCAGCAGGTTCTGGTCGCTGCCGGGAGCAGCGTGCGCGGTGCTGTGTTTGCATCACATTCCACCTGTTTCGCTCAACTCTGTCCCGGTCCCGTCACCAGCCCGGCCACGGCTCCCACCAGAGCCGCAGGGAAGCAAGGGGCTTCCAAGGGGCTTCTCCCAGAGCCATAGGGGGTTTGTCCTGCTCCTCGGGCTGGAGGAGCAGCAGCTCCATAGTCCATGGGGAGAGCAGCCACCCCGGCACCCTCCCCCCTTGAGGGGACCCTCCTTCCCATGTCCTGCAAGCAGGGAAATGGTCTGCAATTCCTATGGAGGTGCTGCTGCACGAGGGGCTGCAGCGGGATGGGGCCGTGTCGCTGCTGCTGTTGGGGTTGGGATGTGGCCGCATCCGAGGGGGTCCTGCATCCCCTTCCTCCCAGCCCTCGGTACTGCTCTCGCAGTAGCTGTTGCACCCGAACACATCCTATGGACCCAGAGGAATTCCAAACCCAGGGCTGGCTGGGATTTTCCCCCCATTTTCTTCCGCTGAGGCTCACCCAGCGCAAGCACGAGGGGCAGGATGGCACCGTCTGGGCAAGGGCAGGAGAAGCGGCCGCGCTGGCGCCTGTGCGGGTGCTGGTGGGCAGAGTGCGCCGGCTGCACTGCGGTCCGAGACAAAATATGCAGGGATATCCATGCAAGGGTCAGCACTGAATGCAACCGCGAGCTTCTAGATGCGACAGACAGAGCCGTGAGATAGTCCTGTGCTAGAGATACCGACATGCAGGGCGGCCGTGCTGCCCGGCAGCTCCGTCCAGCAGCTCCATCCTGCAGCTCCAGCTGCTGCGGAGCTCCCGGGCAGCCCGGCACGTAGGAGGGACCCAGGGCTGCTGGACCCTCCGCTGGAGCGGCACGTCCTCTGGCTGCTGCTGCTGCTGTGGCTCTGCCCATCAGGGACAGGCAAAATCCAGCCGTTTGGGGCTGTTTGGGGCTGTTTGGGGCTGCTTTGCCGAGGGAGGCTGGCAGAGCCGGCTGGTCGCTGCGGATCTGGGGGATATGGGAGCTGATGGCAGAGAGCAGAGCAGGCAGTGCCGGGGACGGGGACAACGTCCAAAGCGTCACGTTTGCTCGAAGCAGCAAAAGGGCTCGTTCTGGGCCCCGGGCTCGTTCCTCCCCGCACAGCCCCAGGTGAAGGTGGGCGCTGGGAGCCCTCCCGCGGCACCGAGCGTCTCCTCCCTGCTCGCCGCCTCCTTGTGCCCGGCGAGAAAATTCTCACCCTGTAGGCCACAGCTGCCTTCCCCGCTCCCCGCGCCGCCCCTCTGCCGCTTCCCTGTCCTTTTTAATCCTTTTCCGTGCTTTTCATGGTGCTGTCCCTCCCCGCGGCGCTGACACCTCCGCGGGCCCCAGCGGGTGCTCGGTGCCGGTGGCTCCCGGTCCGCGGTGCCCGGGAGAGCCCAGTGCAGCCTCGGCAGCGCCCGGGGCTGGTGTGGGGCCGCGCTGCCCCCCCGCTGTTCTCCTCGGCCTCCCCCCGGCTTTTCCCGCTCCAGATTCCCTGCCTGCTGTGGGAAAGCTGTGGGAGCCGCAGAGCAGGACAGGGTTTTATTTTTTAAGAAAACAAATTTCACTTAGGGGGGAGTGACAGGAAGGACAAGAAAAGATTCCACTTCTGTGCGGAGCCAACCAGGGCAGAGCGGTGCGGGCGACGTGACGAGATGGGAAGAGACGTGATGTCCTCGGAGCCCGAGAGCTGCAGCCGGGTGGCCCCTGCCTCGGCTCCGCGCGGAGGCTGCGCGCCCCGGCGAACCCGCCGGTCCATGCTGGACCATGGGGAGCTCCTCACTGCCTTGTTGCTCGTCCCTGGCCGGGTGTGGGAATTAATCTGGAGTGAAGGCAGGACTAGGTCTGCAAGGGAAGAGCAGGGAGCAGCACAAGGTTCCTCCTGGCCTCCTGCAGCTCCATAATTCACCTGCCTTCCCTAGGAAGCTAAGGAGCTACTGTGTCCCACCAGGACAGCCCGTGTCCCATGGGCAGCTCCTCATGCAACATGCTCCTTCTCTTGCTTGCAGCTGTTGGAAATGTCCATGGGTGGTGAGGAGGTGGCCTGAGCGCCCACATGGACGTGTGGCCACCACCTCGGGGAGCTGCAGCTTCCCCTGGCATGGAGCAGTGCAGGGAAGTTCTCCAGACGCATCCATGAGGGATGTGGAGCTGGGAGCAGCCATGTCCGTGTCCCGGCGTCCTCCGGTTCCTGCTCCAGGGCACTTGGGAGAGGTGCCCCCTCCCAGGGTCATGTGAGCTGGAAAACACTGAGCACGGAGACTGCGTGACAGAGCAACCATAGGGGGAGGATAATTCCCACAAATCCTCAGGCAGGAGGAGATGAGAAGATGGGGCTGGCTGAGGGGATTTGCTGGGGGCCAGGAGGCTTTGCTTTCTAGGCCATGAGGTCAGTGCTAGGTGCAGATGGGAGCGACCTGCTCTCCCCGTCCTCCTTAGAGCGGGGTGTGACATGCACATGTCCCGGCTGCCTTGGGCCACCCCTAGGACGTGTCACACCAGGTGCTCCCAACACAGACTCCAGCTCCAGGGGTTGTCCTGCTGTGAAGCAGCTCGTCCCATCCCCAAAGGCAGGTGCTTTGGGCACTGGAGATGGTCTCGCTCCAGGAGATCATGACTGGGAGCACACATGAGAGGTCCTGGGACCCTCCCAGGTGCTGTCCCGTTGGATGTACCGTGAGGAAGACACTGGGGAACCTTCAGGGTTGCTGGCGTAGCAGCTGGCCATCCCATGTGGTGGGATGGCATGAAGCAGAGGGAAGCCTTGGACCATGTCATGTAGAACGGACCCACCTGTGAGCCTGGAAATCCATGGGGCTTCTCCCACCACGGGGCCTGGCTCCATCACAGGCTGGAGCGCCCGGCAGGACCTGCTCTGGGAGCGGCGCCTGGAAAGCCTGGGCAGAGGCTCTTCCCTCTGGGACACGGCGGGACACGGCGGGACGGGCTGCTTGGGAGGCGCGTCCAGTATGGGGACACCCCAGACCCAGCGCAGAACACACGGGAGAGAGCAGCCGAGCTGGAGCAGGGCGGGAGGGGCTATTTATAGCAGCGCAATTAAGATGTTGCTGTTAAAAATTCATCGCACCTCAAGTCATTAACAAGCAAGAGCGCGAGAACGGCTGGGGCTGTGTGCGGCGTTGGCACGAGCTGTGCCCCCGGAGCAGACCTGCTGGGAGGCGGGAGGAGGTGCCGGGCGCCCACACCTCGGGTCTCGTCCCCGTGGGTCAGGGCTCCCCCGGGAAGGAGAGGCAAACGGGCCCGTGGGGCCGGCGAGGCAGAGGGATTCGCGGTCCTCGGGCGTGCCCATGGGAAGCTCAATCTCCGAGGTTTGCCTGGAGATGGCAGAAGTGCGGACCAAGGCAGGCTGGCCAGAGGGGTTCTGTTCTGAAGGGGAACGCTCCTCCCACCCCTTCATCCCTCCTTCCATCCCTGCATCCATCCGTCCATCCCTGCATCCATCCCTGCATCCCTCCATCCACCCCTCCGTCCCGCCATTCCTCCATCCACCCCCTCCATCCCTGCATCTACCCCCTCCATTCCTGCATCCACCCCCTCCATCCCTGCATCCACCCCCTCCATCCCTGCATCCACCCCCTCCATTCCTGCATCCACCCCCTCCATCCCTGCATCCACCCCCCCATCCCTGCGTCACTCCGTGCTGCCCCTCAGGGTAGCTCTGCGGTGTCTGGAGCACCCTGCTCTTCAGCACCCATCAGGATGGGGTCCCCATGCGGGTGCTCCCCATTCCTGGGATGTCCTGGAGCCGGAGGCAGGAAAGCACATCCCAGGGATGCGGCTCCCTGCACCCGGCAGCTGCTGCAGCTGCTTGAGGCCTTGCGGGGACCCTGGTGTCACCCGCTCTGTGCCAGTCCCCTCCCGCGTGCCCGCTGGTGACCAGCGGTGCCCGCGTGTCCCGGCTAATCCCGTCTGTCCCAGGCGGAAAGAGCCCCATAAAGGGCGTCTCGAGCAAGCCGAGGAAACCTTTGGTTGAAGGATGATGTCTCCTGTTTGAAAAGCAATATATATATATATATAATTACATATATTATTATTTATATACATTCATAATATAATATAATATAATATAATATAATATAATATAATATAATATAATATAATATAATATAATATAATATAATGCAATACAATACAATACAATACAATACAATACAATACAATACAATATAAATTATATTATATATAATTCCATATAATATATATACATGTAATATTTATAAAATATATAACTCCTCTAAGGTATTGTATTATATTATATTATATTATATTATATTATATTATATTATATTATATTATATTATATTATATTATATTATATTATATTATATTATATTATATTACATTACATTACATTACATTACATTACATTACATTACATTATATATGTAAATATAATATATTGCATATATTATATACAACATTATGTATATCATTATATACAATATTGCATACATAATATAAAATATGTATGTAATATATAATACGTAATACATAATACATAATACATAATATAAACAATATATATAATATATATAATATATAATATATATAATACATATAATATATATAATATATAATATATATAATATATTATTATATATAATATATATAATATATTATTATATATAACATATGTAATATATATGCATGTGCATGTATATATTATTTATTTATTTATTTATTTAGATATGTTTATTTTTTATTTTTTATATATATGTAGATAGATAGATTTTTTTTTTCCTGCAGGGAAACATGAGCTTGTAAAAGGCTTGTAAAAACACCGGTGTCTACCCGAAAAGGCAAATGCTGGAATAATGGGTTAGGAGGCAGAGCGAAATATACAGCTGCTGCTATTGCTCCCCAAGCACAACTAGCACCAGGCAGAATGTTTAATTTATATAAATGAGGAATATTTCATTGCAAACTTTATCACGAGCATTTTCCAGCTCAGAAAGGAATAATTGCTCCCTGCCAAGGAATAATTTTACAAGACACTAGTGAAGATTTTCCTTCTAAAGCACTTTGACAATGTGTGGAGCACTTGCAGAACAAATTTTGGAGCATTTTCCCCCCCTTTTCCAATGTACCCTGGGACAAGTGAATCTGAAGGCAGCAGGTGCTGGTGCAGGTGCCTTTTTGTCCCCATCTGGAGGCTCTTCCCGTGCGGCACTTGTGGAAGCGCTGATGGTTGGTGGGAGATGGACCTCATGCGGGAGCAGCAGGGTTGAAACCGGCCTTGGATGGAGCAGGGAATAGCACAGGAGCAAGGGATAGTGTGGGAGCAGGGAATACTGCGAGGGATGCTGCTCTGCAGCATTTTGGGCTGTGTGCATGCACATGCACTGCCGTGCTGCAGGGATGCAGCATTTCGGGTGCATGTGCATGCATATGCAGTGCTATGCTGCAGGAGTGCAGCATTTTGGGTGCATGCACGTGCAGTGCTGTGCTGCAGGGGTGCAGCATTTTGGGTGCATGTGCATGCAGTGCTGTGCTGCGGGGCTGCAGCATTTGGGGGGATTGCATGCACATGCACTGCTGTGCTGCAAGGGTGCAGCATTTCAGGTGCATGTGCATGCACATGCAGTGCTGTGCTGTGGGGGTGCAGCATTTCGGGGGGGGGGGTTGCATGCACACGCGCTGCTATGTGCCTTACACGTGGTGCTGCACGTGCAAGCAGAGCCGCACGTGGGCATGGGCCTGCAGGAAGGGGCTGCATGTGTGCACATGCGTGTGCAGGCATGTGCAGGCGTGCGCGGAGCAGTGGCCGGGAGCGCGGCCGCCGCCTCCCGCGGGCGCCTCGGGGACGAAGGCTGCTGCAGGCGGCCCGAGCGCCGCATCGCCGCTCCCTCCGCCTTCCTCGGGGCCACATTCCCGCTGGGAAGCAGCTCTGGGGGCTCCGCGGCAGATCTAGGATGGCACGGAGGGGACGCTGGCGCGGCGCAGCTCGCCCCGCTGCCAGCAGCAGCCGGTGACGCTGCCCGACATCCCCGTAGCGGAGCCGGAGCCGCTCCAGACGCTCGGTGACATTTCCAGCCGCTCTCCCTCCGCTGCGGTGACAGGGCCACGCTGCTGGCCCGGCCCGCTCCCGAGCAGCGCGCGGGGCCGCGCGGGCGCACGGAGCCGCCGTGACATTTGCGGAGCGGCCCCGGCGCCGGGGGCTGTGGGGGCGGCCGGAGACGGGCGGGCTGCGGGAGGGCAGCGGGGTGCGGGAAGCGGGGGACACCGCGGCCCCGGCGCGGGGGGGGAGCCGGGGGTGCGTCCCGGGCATCCTCGGGCTCTGCTCCACGTGGGAGGAATGGCTCCCACCGGGAATGCGGGGTGCCCGGCACCTGCAGCCACATGGGACTGCTGGGGGGTTCATGCGCTCTGAGCACTGTGATGAGTTTGAGAGGCGTCAGGGGTTTTGTGCCAGGTTTTATCCCTGGTTGCTGTCCTTCAGGGAAGAGGATTCTCCGCCTGGTCCCAGTGATCCATAGCAGGGCATCCCACCCAGGAGCCCTCAGCTGGTGTCTGTAGGGTTTATAACCCTGCAGCTCTGCGCAGCTCCGCAGCCTCCAGCGCATTTCCTGCTTGCGGTGCCTGCGGGGGCTTTTGGAGACCACCCTCCAGCTCCGTCCCCGAGAGCCACCGCTGTCCCCGGCCGGCACTGTGTTCCCACACTCGGTGCCCTTGCAGCCCCTGTAGCCCAAAGCTCCATCCCCATCGCCTTCCCCTCTCTGTCCGCAGCAGCCGTCCCCTCATTTTGCAAGTCTGGAGCTGCCCCCACTCCTCCTCCTCCTCACCAAGGAAGGCACAGGGCAGAGCTCCCGTCAGTGCCCCTTGCTCGGGTGCCCCCTCATGCCGGGGTCGGGGGCTGTACAAACAAGAGCCTTTTCTCCATGGAGCGGCTCGGTGCCCCGGGGGAGGCAGCTCTGCCAGGAGATGCCGCTGGCAGCCGGACAGGGTTGTGGGATAAACACTTCATGGAGCAACGCCGGGGACGGCAGCGTTCCTCGGAGGAGGCGCCACGGGAAGCAAGCTCAGCTTGGGCACTTGCCATCCTCATCCCTTTGCTGTCATCAGCACGGGCACCCAGGATCCCTATGGATCCGGCTGCACTCCATAGGCACAACCAGCTGGTGGTTCTGGTCCCGAGGAGAAGCCTTGCAGACCCAGGGGCCTCGCGCTCTTCCTGGGCAGCCTCCTGAGTCGGAGGAAGCTCCCTGTCCCCGTCCCTGCTCCACGCTCCCTCCTCTTCCCATTGCCGGCCTTTCTTTCCATTCCTGGGGAAAGAGTCACTTGTCCCACTTGGTTTTCCCCAGTCTGGTGAGGACCTGAGGGGTGACAGTTTCCCTGGAAAAGCTCCTCAGCTGCTACCAGATCTCACCAGGGCACCAAACCACAACTGAAATGTTGTGTGGGCGCATCCCATGGGATGCAGGCACCGGGCTGCACTGCGATGCCCTCCGGTTGCTTTTCCCTTCCTGCACAGCAGTACAGGGAGCGCATACCGGACACATCCCAGACATGATCCAGTCCACCCTACAGATGAGGGCAAAAATGACCTTTTTGGAGAAGGGAATGAACTAGACCATGGCCAAGCGTTAGCTATGGGGCTGACGGGGAGTTATGAATGAAATGGGAGCACAGGGATAACCAGAGAGCTGGCAGCGTGGGGGATGAGCTGCAATAGAGGGGAAACGGTGAAGGATATCACTGAAAGACGAGGGATCAGAGCCGCAGGGAAATTACTCATGGAGTTGTCAGGGATCGGAGCGGGCTGAGCCTATTTACATCTCCAATGATGGCAACCGAGTACTTGAGCATAATGGAGGGTGAAAAGGACATGGATCCACTAATTAATGATAACCTGGCCATGAACTTTATCCATGAAGGCAAATGCGATCCTGCTCATCCGATTTGTCAGCACTGGGGATAGGGAAAGGCTCGTTCTGGGCTATGAGGACCCCTTGTCTAGCAGCGTGCATGGCTGGGGACGCGGTGTCCGGGGATGATGGGCAGCGATGGGAAGGGAGGACCTCAGAGCAGAGCTCGGCTTGGACCTGGGCAGGAACCTCTAGAAATACGATGGGAAGGTCCCTGGAGAGACACTCATGTATGGACTAAGCAGGGATGTCCTCAGTGCACGGCGAGCTGCTGGTTGCCCGTTTGGGGACCCCCTTGGGTGCGCTGCTGTACGCGTCCCCATCAACATCCCTCGGCTTTTGGTGTCCCAAAGTCTGGGACAGATGGCACCGGTTGGTAGTCGTGGTCAAGGGTAATGGAGTGACCTGAATCCACCCAGCTGAGTAACACATGGGGCAAAGAGCTGTGGGGAAAGGCCCTCTCCTTCCCTTGGAGGATGTTCCTCAAGAACAGGATCCTTGAGAAGTGCACGGTGCATCTGACAGCTCTGGGGGGCTCTGGGCGGCTGCGCTCGTCCTGACCCCCTTGTGCTCTCCCTGGCGCGGGTGGCCGCTCACCGTGGAGCATTCCTGCTCCCACAGGCAATGCCATGGAGCATCCCTGCTGCCACATGCAATGCCATGGAGCATCCCTGCTGCCACATCTGCTGCTGCAGAGCATCCCCGCTCCCACAGGCAATGCCATGGAGCATCCCTGCTCCCACATGCACTGCCATGGGGCATCCCTGCTCCCACATGCAATACCACGGAGCATCCCCGCTCCCACATGCAATGGTGCAGAGCATCCCTGCTCCCACTTGCAATGCCGCGGAGCATCCCGGTTCCCACATGCACTGCCATGGAGCATCCCCGCTCCCACATCTGATGCTGCGGAGCACCCCCACTGCCCTGACCCCGCGCAGGGGCCGGGGCCAGGACCTCCTCCGGCCCCACGGTCCATTAGCTCCGCACTGTGGCTCCATTGTGCCGGGGCTGTGGCCACCGTCCGGCCGTCCATCCGGCCATCCCGCTGCAGCCGCCCCCAGTGACCCGCGGGAGTTGGGGATGGATGGGGGCAGAGCTGGTGCCCACGTGCCCGGGGCTCTGCCCTCGTGTCTCCCCCTGCCACCGCTCTAATCCGAGTATCTCCCGTTCATGTCCTCCCCCCCCACCCGTCTCTGTCCATCTCTCTGTCCCTCACATCTCTCTCTCTGTCTCTCCTACCCCTCTGTTCTTCCTGGGCAGGGACAGACACATCCTCGTGTCCCCAGGGCCTGAGTGGGTCTAGGGGGTGCTAGGGGCATGGGGGGACATCTTGGGGTGCTCGGAGCCCAAAGCTCCGGTTTTGGAGGGGGTCCCCGCACTCCTTAGTGGGGCTGGGGGGTGTCTCCCTGGGTGCTCTAGGTTGTCTGAGGGTGAGCAGAGCGTGTCCCCCCAGCCAGGGACCCCTTGCCTGGCCTTACAGACCACCAAGGGAAGGGTTCGTGGGAGCAGCCCCTGTCCCGATCCCCCAGTGCCCCTAGAGGGAATTCCGCAGGTCCCATAGCGCAGCTCGTGGGGAGCATCCCAGCGCAGCAGCCACAGGTCCTGGCCCCACACGGGTGCCCAAGGAGGGCCCACCTCATGCCTGGGTGCTGGGGGGGACCAGCGCAGGCCAGGAGCGCCCCAGGGCCGCCCGGGGAGCATGCCCTGCTTGCCGGAGCCGCGTCCTCGGGGCCGGCACGGCAGAGCCTCGCGGACGGCGCCGCGCGGGCGCTCATTTTAACGCGTCTCTCTCTCTCTCTCTCCTATATCTCTGTGTGTCCCGGCTCTGTGTGTGGGGCGGCCGCCCCGCTGCGCTCTCTTTCTGCCCGCGCCTCTCCTTGCCCCGTCCCGTCCCGTCCCGTCCCCACTGCTCCTCCAGGTCAAGGTCTGGTTCCAGAACCGGCGCACCAAGCAGAAGAAGGACCAGAGCAGGGACTCCGAGAAACGCTCCGGTTCCACCTCTGAATCCTTCGCCACCTGCAACATCCTGCGGCTCCTGGAGCAAGGCAGACTCTTATCTGTCCCGGCCCCCCCCGCCCTCCTCTCCCCGGGCACCAATCCCGCCGGGAGTGCCGACGGAGCAGCCTTGGCGGGCAGCACGTCACCCGCGCTCGGCGGCGGCAGCAGCGGCAGCCCCCCGGGCACCGGAGCCTTCGGCCTCCCGCTGGCGCCCTCCTCCTCCTCCTCGCCGCGGCTGCCCGCCGCGCCGCTCTGCTTCGGGGCGCCGCTGCTGGGCGCCCTGCACGAGCTGCCGAGCGCCTACGGACTGGGCAGCTCCGCGTTTGAGCCTTACACGCGCCTGGAGCGGAAAGACACTTCTCTACCCAGCAAGAAGCCAAGTCCTTAAGGGATAAGAAGGAGAAGAGTATTCATTAATTAATAATATTATTAATAATAAGAATAAAGACGAGGAAAATGAGTGTCAAAAGAGCTCCTGTCCCCGCTGCCATCCCCCACACTTGTCCTGCCCCTCACTGGGGCTTCCTCTTGCCAGACCAGTCTTGGGGGCTGTAGCACCCATGGGTGCCAGGGCCTCTGCTGCAGGGAGCAGCACCTGCTCCAAGCATTCGGCTTCACCCTTCCTGGCGAGGGGGCTCTTGGTCCCCCCGGCTGTGCACAGGGTCCCCCAGATCATGTCCCAAAGTGGGTCCGGTCCCCACGCCGCCCTGGCACTGGTGCCACCTCCCTGGGCGGGCACCTCCGTCCTGCTGAGACCCCACGGGCAGCATCAGGCTCCTCTGTGCTGCCCCCTGCAAGGAGACCCCAGCCCCGGGATGCAGTGTGTCCTGCAGGGCTGCAGGTGGCCTTGGGGACCATGGGCAGTGCGCTGGGACACTGCACAGGGCAGAGGGGCAGCGGGGACCCCTCTAGGGTGCCTGGCCCCGATGGCTGGGTAGGACGTTCTGCAGTGGTGGCACCTTGGTAGGACACACCGTGGTGACATTGCCTTGGTGGGACACCCTATAGTGGTGTCACCTTGCTGGAAAGCCCTGCAGAGGTGTCACCTTGGGGTGGCATCACCTTAATGGGAAACCCTGTGGTGACGTCACCTCAGTAGTGTCACCTTAGCGAGCTGCCCCGCGGTGGCATCGCCTGGCTGGGATACCCCTTGGTGGAGCCACCTTGTTTGTTTTTAGAGCAAATATGTTATTTTGGGAAGCCAGGGAGAAAGGAATGCACGTATTGCAGAAGCCCTGGGAAGGGGCAGCCCCAGGCACATAAATCCTGTGGGTTTCTGGTGCCAGGTCCAGAGGGATAATTAATATCAATTAGCCCTGGGCAGCCCAGGGGGTTCCAAGCTTTGTGCCAGGTCTGTGTGTGGCCATCAGCCCAGCGCCCCCGTGCTCTCCCCGCCACTGTTTTGCAGGGAAATATTTAAAAGAAATAAATGATTTTATAAAAAGGTTTCAGTGATTTTTTTTCCCTATAAATCAAGTGTTTCTATGCTATAGTATTTATGGATGGGATCACTCCCGGAGCACTTTATGGGAGCGAGTGGCCGTGTCCCGCATGGCTCTGCTGCACTTGGGTGTCACCAGTGTCCCCAGGAGGGGAAACCGAGGTAGGGACAGTGGGGACAGGGCAGCCCCGGTTCTCCTCTTTCCCTGAAGCAGCCGCCCACGGCAAGGGCTGGGATGCGGCGGGACGAGCTGCCATCGGAGGCTCTCCGAGGCCGGACTTGCCTGCAAGGAGCCTCCAAAGCCGGACAGAAATGTACCCTGTGTAAATCTTTTTGCCGGATGATGTGATTTCTCATGGTCTCTTTTGGTTAATAAAAGTGATGTCCAGCCTCCTGCTGCCTCCTCTTGCATCGCTCGCTGCTTGCCCGGCCGTGCCCGGCACCGCTCCAGCTCCGGACTGTGCCAGCGGGAAGTGGTGGCAATAAAAGAGGGCTGGAAAACAGCCCTGGTGCCGCCTGGATGCAGCCCTGGGCTGGGGGGGGGGGGTGAAAAGGGGGGTTTGGGGAAGGAGAAGTGCCCCGTCCTGTCCCCAGCGCCCACCCAGCCGGCAGGAGGGGCACCCGCAGCCCCACCTGCACCCAACGTGCCCCTGCCCCTTGCTCCCCCCATCCTGCTGCTGTAGCCCCCTGCCCACAGCCCCGGCGCTGCCCCAAGCCGCCCCCCAGCCCTGCTGCCCACCGGGCCCCTCTCGCCCACCCAGCCCCTTCCCCGGCCCCGCGTCCCGGCCCCTTCCCTTTCTCCCAACCTGCGCCTCTCCCTGCGCTGCCCTCCAGCCCCGAGGCCAAGGTGAGGGCCGGGCCGGCCGCTACTTACAGTCAACACGGGCGGCCGGGGGGGCGGGCGCGGAACCGGCCGGGACCGGGAGCCGCGGGCCGGGCCGGGCCGGGCCGGGGGCCGGTTCCAGAGGCCGGTACAAAAGGCCGGCGACGGCGACGGGCGGGCCGGGCCATGGCGGCGACGGGGCGGGTGACAACGGCGGCGAGCGGCGGGCCGGGGCTCCGCGACCACCTGCCCCACGTGCACGCGGCCACGCGCCGCTACGGCCACAGCGCCCGGCTCAGTGAGTGCGGGGCCGCGGGGCCGCGGGGGCGCGGGGCTGCAGCCCCCCGGCGGGGACAGCGGGGACTGTCCCCAGCCCGGTCCCATCCAGGGTGGCTGCAGCCCAGGTGGGGATGGGGACAGTGGGGGCTGCATGGGAGCTGGTCCCCACTCTGCGGTGTTTGAGGCTGGGGTCCCCGGTGCAGGTGCATGGGGCTGTATGTCCCATGGGGGTGGTGGGGGGTGATGCTGGGGGTCTCAGGGACTGGACCTTCTGGAGGGGACATCCCGCCAATCTCGCGGGCTCTGTGCAGAGCGTGGCCTTGGGAATGGGCTGAGCGGGGTCTCTGAGACAGAAAGCAGCCCCCAACTCCTTGCAGAGGTATTTGCTGGACACACATCCCGTTCCACAGCAGGGACACGCGGGTGCTGTGGGACAAGGGACCCTGTGAGTAGTGGCACATGTGACAGTGCTTGGTGACAAGCGGGCAGCCGTGTGTCTCACCCTGCCGGTCCCTGCGGCCACGCGTGCGGCCGGCACCCTTCTGGGAGCGTGCTGGTCCCCGGCACCCTTCTGGGAGCAGCCCGTGCTGCGTCCCGGCGCCGCAGCGCCAAGGACACGGGGCAGCGTGTCACCGTCACCGCAAGGTCAGGGACCTCGGCCTCAGCCCCGCGCGGGCGGCTCCGGGCAGGCAGGGCCGCGCGGAGCCGGCTGCGCCCGGGCTGCTGCCGCCTGCCCTTGTTTGCTGTCAACACGCGGAGCGGGAGCAGCCCTGGGAAGGGCGCGCGTTGCAAAGAGGAAGCTGCACAGGCAGCCGGGAGGAGGAGGAGGGGCAGGGATGAAGGCACTGCAGGCTGGGCTGTGCTTTGGGGCTCCGGCTGCAGCCACCTCCGTGCCCCCCAGCTCCCAGGCAGCCCCTTTGCAAATCCTGCAGGAAGCTGCTGTGGCCACACTGGCTTTTCAAGGGAAAAATGCTCATCTCCAGGCCACTTCCTCTCTGTCCTCACCTCTGCCCTGTCCCTTGCCTGGCGTTTAGAGAGGAAGCTGGATTTTACCCCAGCTCGGTGGATTTCAGGCACTTGGTGCTGTGCTGGGATATGTGCAGGGAGCTTGTCTGGAGCAGTGCATGCATGCAGGAGCATTACACTCACGCCAGGAGCATGGCTGGGGCATTGCATACATGCCGGGAGGATGTCCATGGCATTCCACATGTACTGGGAGTGTGTCTGCGGTCATGCACAAGTGCTGGGAGCATGTCCAGGGCAATGTAGGTGCACTGGGAGCATGCTCGGAGCATTGCAACTGTGCTGGGAGCATGTCTGGGGCATTGCACGCAGGGCATTGGTGGCCAGGGCATTGCATGCGTGCTGGAATCATGTCCAGAGCATTGCATGTGTACTGGGATTGGACCTGAGGGATTGCATGTGTGCCGGGAGCATGGCCAGAGCGTTGCACACTTGGCAGGAGCATGTCTGGAGCATTGCACATGTGTCAGGAGCATGTCCGGAGCATTGCACGCCTGCCAGGAGCATGTCTGGAGCATTGCACATGTGCCAGGAGCACCCCTGGGCTCCCGGGGCACTGCCCACGTCCCCTCGCCCCATGCAGCACCGCACATGGCAGGCAGCTCGAGGCCCAGGAGAGGTGTCCGGTGGCCGCTGCCTGGCCTGGCCGCGTGGCTAATGTATGGAAGTGGGTCAGGAGGCTCCCGCCGCATCCCTGCACGGCTGTGGGCCGGGGGCGCCGCGGGCCGGAGCGGGGCCGGGGCCGCCCGCGCTGCTCCGCTCCGCTCCGCTCGGCTGGCGCCGGCTCTCCTGAGAGGCGGCCGAGGTATTAGCAG
Organism: Nothoprocta perdicaria; assembly: GCF_003342845.1. Taxonomy (NCBI): domain Eukaryota; kingdom Metazoa; phylum Chordata; class Aves; order Tinamiformes; family Tinamidae; genus Nothoprocta; species Nothoprocta perdicaria. Next base: position 4,037,053 of record NW_020455843.1, on the reverse strand, counting down.
CTGCTCCCGAGCGCCGTGAATCCATTAGCACGAGCGGGTGGCAGAAGCACTTATCACCTCCTGGCCTTTGGCTTGACCCATCTTTAGACTTCTTTTTCTTTTCTTTTTTAAAGGATAATAAAGGCAGCAAACAATGCTGCCCGTGGCACGCGGCCCCCACGCTGAGCCCCGCGACACCAGGTCCCCTCGTGTCATGTCCCTCTTGCAGCCAGGGCCCCTGGGCTTCGTGCAGCTGCGAAGGGGCTGAGCGGGTGACACCGTCCCTGTCATGCCTGTGGCACAGAGCTGCTGCCCCGTGTGCATCGACTGGGTCAGTATCGGCAGGACGGAGCGGCTTCAGCATCCTTGCTCCAAGAAACAGCAGCAACTTGCACGGAGCTTAAGGCACGGGAAGCCAAGAGCCTCCTGCCCACGGCAGGGGCTGCCGCTCCGGGGCTGCATCCCGAAGCCTCCGGGAGACCGGAGCCCAGCCGCACCGCCTCCGCCCGGCTCCACATTCCCCTTTTTTCCATAGGAACCCCCGGCCCAGCCAGTGCCTGCAGGAGCCACTCGCGGGGCCGGGCTCCGGCGCTGCCTCCCAGCCCCGCTTTGTCACAAGCGCCACAGCGAGGCCGGCATCTATTTTTTTTTTCCCCTTTTTTTCCCCGTTTCCCCCCCTGCCTCGCCGGCGCTCGGCGGCGCGGCCGGCTTCACGCTTGGCTGCGGCTGCCTTTCTTTGCGCGCCTCACATGACCGTGCAGGTGTGTCTGGGAACCCGCGGGCGCGGGCCCTAATTAGTGGCATAGCGCGCGGCGCCCCGCCGCGCCTTTCACGGCCCCCGGCGGCCCCGGGCGTTTGACAGCGCGGCACAAACTGCCACATGGCGCAACGGGCAGGTTGGGGCAGGGGGGACCCGCTGCCGCTTAGGGACTGTGGGAAAAGTTTGAGCCAAGCGCCCGGCCCCGGCGGCTCTGCCCGGAGCGGGACGTGAGGGACTGCTCCGGGCTGCTCCTGCCGGCTTCTCCGTCCCTGTCTCCATCATCATCGTCATCGTCATGGCCAGCTCCACTGCTCCGGTCCCACCACAGGTCCCTGGAGTGGTGGGATCTGCAGTTTGCTCTGGACCACTCAGTTATAAGAGGTGCCTTCTCCCTTGGTGCCACCAGGAGCTGGTGCCAGGGACCACCAGGAGCAGTGTCACCTGGGGGCAACGGGACAGCCCTCGGTGCTGGCTTTGCTTGCTCAGCCCCGGCTCGTCCGAGACCTTCTCCCAAATGGGGTCAGTCCTCTGGGTGCTGTGAGCTTGGTCCTGGGTGCTGGCTCCTCCACGGCTTCTTCCTTGCAAACCAAGACCAGAGGTTTCTTTTAATTTGGGGCCTTTCTGCCCCCACTAGCTGCTGTCTGCACCCATGGGGCGCTGGGGTGCTGGGTGCCCACTTTGGGGTGCAGGAGGAGAGCATGGGGCAGCCACCAGGACAGGGACCAGGAGGGGTTTGGGATGCACCCACCCTGCAACTGCCGGGCTTGGAAAAAAGTATCTCCTGGGCTGACATGTCCTTCCTGAGGTCATCCTGGGATGTCCCCCTGCTGCTGTCCATCCATCCGTCCATCCCTCCATCCCTGCATCCCTCCATCCCTGTGTCCGTCTGTGCATGCCCCCGTGGGCGGCAGGAGCCGGGCTCTTTGCAGCAGAGCCCTAGGAGCCTCGGGGCCGGAGGAGCGGCCGGCCTGGCCGGGAAGGGGGCAGAGGATGGGTGGAAACAATTAGTGCCGCGGTGTCGCTGGGTCGCGGCGCCTTTGTCATCGCGGCCAATTTCCTTGGCCCGCGGCCCCCCCTCGGGGCGCTCCTCGGTGGCGGGAGTTAATAGTGCGTGAGCGCCGGGGCTAATGGAGATTGCAAGTGACAGGAGCTGTGAATTTGGGGACGGGGGGGTGCAAAAGGGCAGCTTGAAAGGCTTCGCTCCCGTCTGCGCCGCGCGGGCTCCGCGCGCCGCGCGCCCCCCCGGACGGGCTCCGCGCGCCCCTCCGCCCGGCCCACCCACCCCGACACCTTCTGCAGCGCCCTAATTATCCGCATTAGGGTTTTCCGGTGGCCGGGGCTGGCCCCACTGCTGCCCCCGCCGCTGCCCTGCCCTCTCCGCCTCCTCCAGCGCGTTCCCTTCCTCTCGGCATTCCCTAGGAAGCAGCGAGGGTTTCAGCATCGCGTGTGCCTGCGGTCCCACGTGTCCCTGTCCCCTTGGGCTGTGGGGCAGTGGGGCTTGGTGTGGCCCCTGGGCACCCTCCTGCTCTCGATGGTCCTGATGGCTGGTGGGGACCCGCGGGTGGAGGCGAGCGAGGCCAGAACCCCGTGTCTGCAGCCCTTGGCTTCAGCTTCTGCCCCAGTCCTGGGGACGGTTCCTCTGTCCTGGTGTCCCCCTGGGGACGTTTCTCCCGGTCAACCCATCCTCTCTGGCTGGACAACTGCTGCTTTGGCACCATCACCCACATCTCCCAGTTGGGGATGATGGGGAGGAAGGACACGGTGCGCCAAGGTCTCCTGCAGGCACCGGAGCTGGCGCTGAGGCTCCGGGTAGGGGCAACTCCATGGCCTCAGTGTCCCTGGGGACAAGGGGGACAAAGGCACGTCCCCCATGGGTGGCTTCCCAACAGCAGTGGCCAGGAAGGAAGAGGAGGGAGCGAAGACAAGAGCTCAACAAAACCCTCCTGGAGGAGGGCGGGCGGATGCTGGCTGGGAAGCGGGAAGGGGAGGCGGGATGGTCACTTTGGGAAGAAAGGGCACAAAGGCGGCCGGACTGGTGGCCCAGCAGAGGCAGCCCCGGCCATGGGGCCGGTGGGACGGGCACTGGGACCACCCATGGCCGTGGCCGCTGCCGGGAGGCCCCGCTCGCCAGCTGGCCGGGCCTCTCCGATCCTATTAGGATCATGGGGAAATCAGAGGGGCCGGAGCGAGCAGCAAGGGCCGGGGGGGGCGCAGGGTCAGCGGCGGCGGCCCCGCCGGGGCAGGCGTTACGGCGCTTGGCACGTCGCGGCGATGATCAAGGGGCCGCGCGGCTCCTCGCTGACCCCGGCGCCCCGCCACCTTCCCCTGCTCATTTGGACTCGCGCACCTGCTGCTTCCCATTTGTTTGCCCCGCGCTTCCCTTCCCAGGTGGCTTCCCCGCCCGGGCTCCATCCCTGGCTGCATCGGCATCCTTTGGGAACCTCGTTTGCCACCAAAAGCAGAGCCACCGGGCGGGCAGGTCCTGTCCCATGGGAGGTGGCCCCTACACCCAGCACCCCAGCACCCTCCTCTAGGGCTCCTCATGGGCGTCCTGCCCCTCCGATGGGGCCATGGAGCAGCATCCCCATGGCAGCTGCAGCTGGGGATCCCGTTGGTGACCCCCTTCCCCGGGTCGGAGAGGAGCCTGGCACGACCCCGTTTGCCCGGTGCCCGCGGTGGCTCTGAGCTGCCTTTGCCCAGGCCGGGACCTGCCCGGGGCCGGGCGGATGCAGGATCTGAGGCAGGTCCCCACGCTCTCCTGGATGCTTTTCCAGCAGGATGGACCCGTCTCGCTGTCCCAGCACCAACCCTGCACTGGGCCGCGTTCACCCCTTCACTTGCCCTGGCTTTTGCTGTCTGCATGTCCCCAGAGGGACATCTTTTAGGGACAAGGGGTGGCCGAGGAGAAGCCCTTCAGTGCATCCCATGCAAGCAGCTGTGGATCATTTTCTCTTGGCATTTCCGCCCTATTTGAAAGCTAAGAGGGGCTGGGGCGGGCAGCGGTGCTGGGGACGTGGTGCGGGTGGCCCGGGCGCTCAGCCTGCTCACACTGTCCCCTGTCCCCCTGCAGCCTACAGGACCGTGTGCGGCGTCAACGGGCCCCTCGTGGTGCTGGACAACGTCAAGGTGAGGGTGGTGGGCTGGGCAAGGGCAGCGTGGCCTGTCCCCATCCCCGTCCCCTCGCGGGGTGCCGAGCTCCCTCCTCCGGACAGAGGCTGCAGCGGGGCCTCTTCCCAGCGGAGCCTCGGAGCGGAGCGGCTGCACGGGACAGTGCACACGGGAATGTGCCGCTGTGTGTCTGCGTGGGCACGTGCAGCTCAGCGTGTGCCGGCATGCACGTGTGTGCGAGAGCATGCAGGAACACCGGAGCATGCATGCGCGTGGAAATGCACATGCATACATGCATGAACATGTGTGGAAGTGTGTGTGCATACATGCATGTACATGCGTGTGAGCATACATGCATGTACATGTGCGGCTGTGTGTGTGCATACGTGCAAGCATGTGTGTAGAAGTGTATGTGTGAATATGTGCATGCATGTGTGGACATGTGCACATGCGTGCACCTGGATGGAGCTGTATGCATGCATGTGCATTGAACTATGTGTGCATGCACACATGTGTGTGCATGGCTGCACTGTGCATACTTGCACACACGTGCACGTGTGTTTGGGCACCTTGGCCACGGTGGTGGCTTTTTGCAAGTGCCTTTGCGGTGGAGCTGCTGTGCGGTGAGTAACCCCTGCCCTGTCCCCGTCCCTGTCCCTGTCCCTGTCCCTGTCCCTGTCCCTGTCCCTGTCCCAACCACCTGGCCAAGGAAGCGGGTCCCACAGGGTGCCGGGCTGCTCGGGACACCCACAGTCCACATTGTCCCTGTGACGCTGTGACCTGCCCGGCCGCAGGCGCTGACCCCTGCGGCTGCCCCAATCCGGCTCCTCTGCGTTTGCACAGAGCGGGAGAACGATTTTCCTGGGAAAGCAGGAAAGGCCCTTGGCACTTTGGGAAGTGACCTCTAGCGGACACGGCCAGCTCAGGCTTTTGGGCCCGTTGTTCCTGGTGCTTCCCGCATCCCAGGAGCAGAGTGTGCTTGGCGGGAGGAGAGGGGCCGGGGGTGGCCGGCATGGGTGTGACATCCCTGGATAGGCAGGAACGTGCGTCCTGTGCCGGGATGGAGCAGGGTGAGGATGCTGCACGGGAGCAGGGTGCGGGGCACCCACAGGAACCAGCTGCTCCGCCATGGCCCGAGGTCCCGAAGCAGGATGTGTCCCCGCTCCTCCAGCGCCCTCCTCGGTCCCTCCAGCCGTGGGGACACGAGGGGACGATGCCGGGTGCCGTGTCCCACACGGCACCCACGTCAGCGCCGCGCTCCTGCCCCCCGTTGCAGTTCGCCCAGTACGCCGAGATCGTGAACTTCACGCTGCCCGACGGCAGCGGCCGCAGCGGGCAGGTGCTGGAGGTGCTGGGCTCCAAGGCCATCGTGCAGGTGCGCGGGGATGGACACGGGTACGGGGTGCGCGCGGGCACGGGGACGGGGTGCGCGCGGCCGCGGTGCAGCCCCCGCGGTGCAGCCCCTGCGCACGTCCCGCTTAATCCTATTAGCGCCGGCGCGAAAGGCCAAGCGCTCGGGCTGCCCCGGGGCTCCGCGCGGCTCCGCGGGTCACTTAGCGCCGCTCTCGCCGCAATGGAGCTGCCGCCGCGGGAGGGGGACGCTGGTCTCTGCGGCCCCACAAAGGTGCCGCTCGCGTCCGCAGGTCTTCGAGGGCACGTCGGGCATCGATGCCAAGCAGACCACCTGTGAGTTTACCGGCGACATCCTCCGGACACCCGTGTCCGAAGACATGCTCGGTAAGCTCCCCGCCAGGCTGAGAACGGACGCAGCTTGGCGCATGGCAATGCACTGGTGCGGTGCTCTGCAGGGGCCACGGGCACTGATCCCGCCTGTGCTTGGGGACCTGGGGTCACCCTCCCCTCCCTGCGCCATGAGCTGGGGCGAGCGGCAGCTTGCGGGAACGCGCTGCGCTTGGCGAGCGCGGTGCCTCCTGGTGCCAGCGATGGCCGGGGCATCGAGAGCACGTCGGGCACCTGGGTGCTCCTGGGGTGGCACCTGCACTCGCTCTGCGCTGGCACCGTCGTGGTTACAGGTTCCCAGGGCCACATGGTGGGGCAGGATCTCTTTTTGGCACTGAGTGGTCCTCAGTGATGCCCACTATGGTGCCCACTCATCTGCCCCACAGTGATACCCAGGGTGGCACCCAGTGATGCCCAGTGTGGTACTCAGTGACAGTTTGGTACCCAGTACAACACCTGCTCATCTGCCCCTGGTGGTGCCCAGTGCAGCACCCAGTGCTGCAGGGCACCCGCACGAGGCAGGACACCCCATGGCACCCTTGGGTGCTCGCTGTGCTGAGGCTTGGTCCCCTCGAGAGCCCCGTGGGCGCTGCAGGAGCTCGGGTGCCGGGGGGATGCCCGGAGCTGGCAGGCCTGGTCGTGCCCGCGGTGCCGGCGGGCACCGGTGCAGAGCTGCGCCCCGCTTTGCAGGCCGGGTGTTCAACGGCTCGGCGAAGCCCATCGACAGCGGCCCTGCCGTGATGGCCGAGGACTTCCTGGACATCAACGGTGAGGCCGGGCGGCGGGACGGGCCCCGGGCACCCCGTTCCCGTGGGTCTGGGGCCACTCGGCACCCGTCTGCCATTGCAGGGCAGCCCATCAACCCACACGGGCGCATCTACCCTGAGGAGATGATCCAGACGGGCATCTCGCCCATCGACGTGATGAACAGTATCGCCCGCGGCCAGAAGATCCCCATCTTCTCGGCCGCCGGCCTCCCGCACAACGAGGTGGGCGTCCGGCCGGCCCCGCGCCGGGCTCCTCGTCCCCGCCGGGCCCGTCCGCACGTCCTCGCCCGTCCCGCTGCAGATCGCCGCCCAGATCTGCCGCCAGGCCGGCCTCGTCAAGAAGTCCAAGGACGTCATGGACTACCACGAGGACAACTTCGCCATTGTCTTTGCCGCCATGGGGGTGAGCGGCGCGCTGTGCCGTGCCGTGCCGTGCCGTGCCAGGGGAGCGCGCGGCTGCCCGCGGCGCCGGGCGCTCAGCACCCCGCGGCTCCGCTCGCGCGCAGGTGAACATGGAGACCGCCCGCTTCTTCAAGGCTGACTTCGAGGAGAACGGCTCCATGGAGAACGTGTGCCTCTTCCTGAACCTGGCCAACGACCCCACGTGAGCGAGCCCGGCCTCCTCCGCCACCCCCTTTGCCTTGTCCCCGGGGATGCAGCTGGCTGTGCACGTGTGCGAGTGCATGGCTCTGTGTATGCACATGCATGTGCCCATGCACATATGGGCATGTTTGAGTGTGTGCATGCATGTGTGTGCTCATGCATGCGTGCACATATAGCCTTGCGTGCGGGTGCAAGCATGCCCACATGTGTGTGCATGTTTCCATGAACATGTGTATCTCCATGCACGCATGTGTGCAAGCGTGCCCACATCTGTGTGCACATATCTCCATGAATGTGTGTGTCTCCATGCATGCATGCGTGCAAGCATGCCCACCTGTGTGTGCAAGTTTCCATGAATGTGTGTGTCTCCATGCATGCATGCTTGCAAGCATGCCCACGTGTGCATGCCCACGTTTCCACGCCCGCATGTGTTTCCATGCACATGCATGCCTGCATGCATGTGTGTCTGGTTGCAAGCCCACGTGCCCGCCTGGCCCCGTGTGCCCGCGTGTCCCCACGTGCCAGGGCTGCTGCCCGCGGGCTCGGCGCGCAGCGCGGTGCTTGCGCTGCTGCAGGATTGAGCGCATCATCACGCCACGCCTGGCGCTCACCACGGCCGAGTTCCTGGCGTACCAGTGCGAGAAGCACGTGCTGGTCATCCTCACCGACATGAGCTCGTACGCCGAGGCGCTGCGCGAGGTCGGTGCGGCGGCGGCGGGGCCGGTGCTCGGCGGCACCGCGCACCCCACGCACACGGCCCCGTGCCGCAGGTGTCGGCGGCGCGCGAGGAGGTGCCCGGGCGCCGCGGCTTCCCCGGCTACATGTACACGGACCTGGCCACCATCTACGAGCGGGCCGGGCGCGTGGAGGGCAGGAACGGCTCCATCACGCAGATCCCCATCCTCACCATGCCCAACGACGGTGAGCGCGCGCGGGGCGGCCGGGCTGCTGCGCCCAGCACCTCTGCAGGGTGCATCTTCCCTGCAGGAGCCTTAGGGGCCATTGCCAGCCTTGGGCTTGGTCTCCAGCAAGCCCTGTGTGTCCTCCAAAGGGGCAGCATGTGGGCATGAGGAATGGCTTTGGGGTGACCTCAAGGTGCATGTGTGCATGCGTGTGTGCAAGCGCACGCATGGGTGCATGCCTTGGGACAAGCATGCATACAGGGGTACACGTGTGCGTGCACATGGTGCAGATATTCATATCTGCGTGCATGTATGACTCGTGCACATACGCATGCATGTAGCACACAGGTGCAAGCATGCGTGCACAGAGCTATGCATGTGTGCAATGCACCTATGCATGCATGCGGGATGTGTATACATGCATCTGCATACATGCCACAGAGCCTGTGTGCATGCAAGCACATGGATGCAGCGGCGTGTGCTTGTGTGCACCCCCACATCCATGCGCCTGCTCATGAGACCCCCTCCTGCCCCCCCAGACATCACCCACCCCATCCCCGACCTCACCGGCTTCATCACGGAGGGGCAGATCTACGTGGACCGGCAGCTCCACAACAGACAGGTGGGCCCTGACGCCACCCCCCGTCTCGGCCCAGACCCCGGGGGGGCCCTGCTGAGCCCGCCTGTCCCCGCAGATCTACCCCCCCATCAACGTGCTGCCCTCCCTGTCCCGCCTCATGAAGTCGGCCATCGGCGAGGGCATGACCAGGAAGGACCACGGCGACGTCTCCAACCAGCTGGTGGGCACCGGGGCGGCCGGGGAGGGGACGGCGGCGCCGCGGGGCGCTCACGGCGCTGCCCCGCCGCAGTACGCCTGCTACGCCATCGGCAAGGACGTGCAGGCCATGAAGGCGGTGGTGGGCGAGGAGGCGCTCTCGCCCGACGACCTGCTCTACCTGGAGTTCCTGCACAAGTTCGAGCGGCAGTTCATCGCGCAGGGTGAGCGCGGCGCCCACGTCGGGGCACGCCGGCGCCCGCGGCCACCCCGGCCCACGGCCCCCCCGGCTCCCCGCAGGTCCCTACGAGAAGCGCTCCATCTTCGAGTCGCTCGACCTGGGCTGGCAGCTGCTGCGCATCTTCCCGCGGCAGCTGCTCAAGCGCATCCCGGAGAGCGTCCTGGCCGAGTTCTACCCGCGCGAGCCCCGCGCGCCCGCCGCCGTCGCGCCGCCCGCCGCCGACACCGCGCTCTGAGCCCCGCGGCGGGGACGCGCGCGGCCCCCTGCGCCCCCAGAGCTGCAGCCGAGCACCCTGCGCCCGCCCTGTGCGCCCGCACGGTGCCCGGCCCCTCGTCCCCATGCAATAAAAGTGCCGGGATGGCCAGAAAGGAGCCGCGCTCCCATGCGTCCCCAGGGCTGCGGAGCCTGCGCGCGCCCGCGGCCGGGACCGGGGCAGTTTCACTTCCCTGGGCGGGTGGGAAGCGAGGGCGGCTCTGCGGAGCTGCGGGCAGCGGGTCGGCACCATGGACGGCACTGGGAACGGCGCCGGGGACGGCGCTGGGGACAGCGTTGGGGATGGCGCTGGGGACAGCGCGTGGCTGCTCGCAGGTGAGACCCCCTCACCTGGGCTCCCGGGAGGGCGCAGCGGGGGCGACCGTCACCGTGGCCTCTGGGCGCCGCCGCAGGGCATGGCTGGGGTGTCTGCCCGTGTTGCCCATGGAGAGGGTGCGCGCGGGGTCTGTTCATCCATCGTGCAGGTCTGTCCGTCTGTCCGGTCCCATAGCTGGGCTTTGCTCTGGGCAGCGGAGAGCAGGGATCAAACCTGGGAGCAGGGTGGGGGGGTGTAAATTCCGGAGCACATTCCCCACTGGATTAGAGCTGCTATGGGAATGAACTCCGGCAAGGGCTGAATTGGTGCCCTGGCACCGGTGCCCACATCACCTTGGGCACGTCTTGTGCGGAGAACGGGAGCGGCTGGTGCAATCCCGGGTGCAGCCGGGCCGGGATCACCCGCCTCCTGCCTGGCCTCTGGGAAGGGCCCTGAAGCGGGAGGGGAGCCGGAAAGAGACCTGGTCCCCTGGCCTGTGCCAGGACCCTGAGGTCTCGAGGGGGTCCGGGTGGCGGGAGTGGCAATCCGGGCTCTGCAGCCTCCTATTCCCCGCTTCGCCTCCTGCCCCTTCCTGCTGGACGCCCCATCCCTCTGCCCTCCTCCATGGGCACTTCCACAGCCCGCAAAGCCCCAGGGCTCCGGAGGCCCTTGGAGCCCACGCTGCCTTTTTCCTAAAACACCCAAGTCACCATTAGCAGCCCTGTGTTTTGCAAGGTGCCCTGACAAGCCTCGCTCGGCAAGGGCGAGGGAGCCGGGAACCAGGCGGGAAATTAGTCCTGGCTTTTCTTTCCAAGCACCAAACGGGGCTCGTCCTGTGATGAGGGGCTTTGGCGGCTCGGCCTCCATCGAGGCTCCGCATCCGCAGCCATGGGATGGGGAAGGAGGGCGGCCGAGCGGGACCTGCTGCCGGAGCCGCTTTCGACGGTGCTTTCGGTTCCCCTGCAGCCATCCTGGAGTCGGCAGGTGATGAGGAAGAGCAGGGCGAGGAGGAAGAGGAGGATGCGGAGGATGCGGAGGAGGCAGAAGGGGCCACGGTGCAGGTGCCTCTCCCGGCCTCGCTTCCCTCCCGCGCCGTGCCCCGCCGTGTCCCGCGACGTCCCCCCCTGTCCCCGCCGTGTCCCCCAGCAGCAGCCGGAGCTCGCGCGGGAGGCGGACGGGGCCGGGCAGGAGCTGCTGGAGCTGGAGCAGGGTGAGCAGGGCAGCCGGGGCCGGGCGCCCTTCCCCACGGCGCTGGAGCATCTCCCCGCTGAGGAGAGGCTCCGCTACATCCAGCCCCATTCCCAGCCGGTATATCCAGCCCCATTCCCAGCCAGTACATCTAGCCCCATTCCCAGCCCGTAGATACAGCCCCACTCCCAGCCGATATATCCAGCCCCATTCCCAGCCCGTAGATCCAGCCCCATTCCCAGCCGGTACATCCAGCCCTATTCCCAG
>NW_020455843.1:4023635-4025720 GCF_003342845.1 Nothoprocta perdicaria | reverse complement strand
CCATAGATCCAGCCCCATTCCCAGCCTGTAGATACAGCCCCATTCCCAGCCAGTACATCCAGCCCCATTCCCAGCCGGTACATCTAGCCCCAGCCCCATCCAGGGCAATAGGGGGGGTCGGGACTGGCTTAGCGTGGGACCGCCCGGCTCCCATGGGATGTCCCCTCGGGAGCTGCCCCCAAGGGCGGGTTTTCCCAAGTGTCCCACGGGAAGGCGGGAGCTGAGGGCTGCGGCGCAGCGTCGCAGGCGCTGCTGGCCGAGCTGTCGGCGCTCGAGGCGCAGGTGGACGTGGAGCAGACGTGCCGGCGGGAAGCCGAGGCCTACGCGGCGCGGGTGAGCCCTGCCCTGCCTCTCCGTGACGCCTCCTTTTGGGAACAAGGGACAAACGGGCCAGGGAGCCGCTGGGAGCCGTGCGCGGCCCTGGAGCATCGCGCTCCCGCCGGGACCCGCGCGCCCGGCGCGTCCCCGGGCAGGGACCCTCCTGCTGCTCCGGGGAGGCTTCGCAGGGCTGCCTTTCCACAGCTTGGCCGGGTGGAAACTTGCCGTTATCCAGCCCGAAACGGGCTCAATTTGGAATTTCGATTGGCATGGCAAAATTTCCAAAGGGCACTGACTCCCTGTGGGTTTTGCTGGCAGTTCCTGCACTGGGAATTGTGGCTGGGGTGCCTGGCTGCCTCCCTGTCCTTTTCCCAAGCCTGGCAGCCCTTTTCCTGGGGGCTTTGCGCTTGCATATCCTTCGGAGCTTGCAGCCCGTGTGTGCGGGGGGGGATTTTGGGATGGGGAAATGGCCCGGAGGGGGTGGTCCGGGCAGTGCTCCCGGTCTGGACGGTGCTGCCGGCCCGGCTCCGTGTCGCCGCAGGTGGAGCAGGAGAACGCGCGGCTCAAGCGGCTCAGCCTGGCGCTGCCGCCCGGCCCCGACGCCGGCACCGAGCGCGTCCCGCAGCCGCCCCGAGGTGAGACAGGCTGCGCTCCCGCCCGGCTCCCATTCCAGCTCCCGGCTCCCATCCCGGCTCCTGCTCCAGCTCCCAGCTCCCATCGCGGCTCCCAGCTCCCGCACAGCTCCAGCTGCCGCTGCCTTCCCAATTCCAAGTTTCCCCCCCGGGGACGGGGCGAGCGGCGCTGCTGGGCGCACGCTCAGCACCTGCACAATGCCCAGTTCCACTTAATGGAACTAACTAATTAACAGCAATTGCAGCATTGCCTAAATTGCTCCCAAACTAACCGTGGCCAAGCAGAGCGAGCCCAGCAAGGCGAAGAGGAAGCCGGATGGGCACTGGCCACACGGAATCATGCAAGGGCAGCAGCCCGGCCCTTTCCGAGAAGTGGCAAACTGGTGGCCAGGCCACCGCATCCTCCCGCGGGCCCCGGCCTGGCTGCTGGGGCTGCTTCCACCCCGTCCTGGGTCTGCTTTCACCCCGTTTTGTGTCTTCTTCCACCCCGTCCCGGGTCTGCTTTCACACGGTGTCCTGGCCTCGTGGTACGTTAGCCAAGAGAAAACGATCCTGGGGGCGGGGGGAAAAGGCGAAATGAAAACGCCGCTGCCCAAACTTCTTCTTTTCCCATCCTCTTTCTCTGTGCTCGGGGCTGCTGCTGCCTGCAGCCAGCCTGCCTGTTGTTGGGCTCAGCTCTGCACAGAGCCGTCACTCCGCTCCAGAGTTAACACCCGGGCGGGCCCTGTGGCAGAGCAGCCTCCCCTTTTCCCACCCGTTTTCCCACCCGTTTTCCCACCCGTTTTCCCATCCGCTGCCTCCCAGACGTGCAGGAGCAGCACCGGGACCTGGTGGCCGAGCTGCAGGAGCTGCGGGGCCGCAACGGGGAGCTGCAGGCGCAGGTAGCGGCGCGCGGCCCGGCCCGGCCCGGGTGTCCGCGGGGCCGGCGCCAGCAGCGCGTCCCGCCGCAGCTGCAGGTGCTGGGCGCCGAGACGGCGGCGCTGCGCGCGGCGCTGGAGCGGGACCGGCGCGCGCTGGCCGCCCTCGGGAGAGGTGAGCGGGGACGCGGCAGCCGCCGGCCCCATGCCGCCCAGTGCAGCCCAGTGCAGCCCAGTGTAACCCAGCACATCCCGCTGCAGCCCAGTGCAGCCCAGTG
>NW_020455843.1:4022060-4023050 GCF_003342845.1 Nothoprocta perdicaria | reverse complement strand
CAGCTCAACCCAGCACATCCCGCTGCAGCCCAGTGCAGCCCAGTGTAACCCAGCTCAACCCAGCACATCCTGCTGCAGCCCAGTGCAGCCCAGTGCAGCCCAGTGCAGCCCAATGCAGCCGAGTGCAGCCCAGTGTAACCCAGCTCAACCCAGCACATCCCCGTGCAGCCCAGCATGTCCCAGTACAGCCCAGTGTAACTCAGTGCAGCCCAGCACAGCCTGCTGCAGCCCCATGCAGCTGGTGCAACTCCCTGTATCCCAATGCAAGCCGGTGCAGCCTGTTGCATCCCATTGCAGCCTGCTACAGCCCAGTGCAACCCAGTACAGATGAGTGTAACTCAGTGCAGCCTGTGCCACCCAGTGCAGCTCAGCATGTCCCAGTGCAGCCCAGTGCAACCCAGCAGAGCCTTGTGCAGCCCAATGCAACCCAGCTCAGCCCCGCACACCCCAGCGCAGTTCAGCATGTCCCAGGGTAGCCCAGCGCATCCCAATGCAGCCCCGTACATCCCAACACATCCCAGTGCATCCCAGCACACCCCAGCGCACTCCGCTGCCTCCCAGCACATCCCCGTGTCCCCATCCCTGGGCTGGCCCGCTGGCTCCGGGGCTCCTGCACGCTGGGGACTGCATGGAGCCCCTCGTGCTGCCCGGCAGCGTCGCAGCTCATGGACCAGGACTACCGCGAGGCCGTGGAGCAGCTGGAGCTGGAGCAGGCGCTGCGCCTGCACGCCGAGGCCTTCGCGCACCAGGTTCGGGTCGGCTCCGCGCGCAGCGGGGCTCCCGCTGGGGTGTCCGCCCCCGGCTGACGCGGCGCCCGCGCGCAGATGCTGCTGGAGCAGAAGGAGGCGAAGCGGCAGAGCGCCGTCCTGCTGCAGAGCGCGGCGCCCGGCGCGCAGCTGCTGCGCGCGCTGCAGGACGTGGGCAGCCTCACGCGCGCGCTCCAGGACGCCAAGGAGCAGCACGGGCGGCAGGTGGGGCCGCGCTGGCCCG
>NW_020455843.1:4014041-4020635 GCF_003342845.1 Nothoprocta perdicaria | reverse complement strand
GCCCGGCCCGGCAGGGGCTCCCGCCGCTCCGAGCGGCTCCCGAGGGCGCCCGCGAGGAGCCTGCGCCGTAGGGAGCGCGGCCGCGGGGGAGCCCGTGCCAGGGGGGCCCTGCAGGGCTGCCAGCCCCGTGCGCCCCCGGCACCGGGACACGCGCCCCGGAGCGCATGGCGGCTGCTCCCAGCAGCGGGATGGTGCCGGAGCCAGGAGCAGCTGGGTGCAGGATCCACGCGGGAACGGAGGGGAGGCTCCTCCGGGACCTCCCCGCGGCGCCAGGGCTCCCATTAAAGCGAGGCCACTTGGGCTGTCCTGGCACCACGTCCGCTCTGGTTCTGCTGGGTGAAGAAGGGAGGAGTTGGGGTAAAACTGGGTCAAAATTCATTTTTTGCGATTTTTTTTTTTTGCAAAAACTTGCACATTTTTGCACTGCCCAGGCCCTGCATCCACGGAGCCTCCTTGGCTGCTTGATTTGCTCCCACGGCTGATTGCTAGCCTGAGCTGACGCAGCTTCCACGCGTGGCCACAACCTCGTTATGCCTTTGGGGCTAATTAAAGGGCTGGGATCAGAGCAAGCCCAAAGCACGCGGAGCTGCTGCGAAGCCCTTCGGAAGAACGCGGCTCCTTGGAGCGCAGCGGTTTTCCGGGGGATGCAGTGCAGGACGAGCCCTGCTCCCGTTGCCTCTTCCCCACAGCCCCGCGGGCGCAGCTGAGCGGGCACCTCCGGTGCCGAGCCGTTCTGCGGCGCTCCTGGTTTTCCGCGGGCCCGGGAAGCGCCGTGCCGCGCTCCCGGGAATGTCACGCTCGGCAGCATCCCGCCGTGCCCTTTCCCAGCCCGCTCGCTATCGAGTGCATTCCTCTCCCTTCACTGCACCCTCCAAAGAGCCATGAAAATCGATGGCTGCTCGGGGCTCCCCGCTCCGGGCGGGATGCGCTCGGCCTCGGGATGAAGCCCCCATTCCACTCGTGCGGCACGGATCCCTTGGGCCCAGCTCCCTCAGCCCTTTTTCCCTCTCCTTGCCAAGAGGGATGCTCCCGATCCCTCCGCCTGGCAGCCCTTGGCAGGTCCATCCGTGTCCCTTGTCCTGGGGGCGCAGGGCAGGACGCAGCCCTGGACATGGACCATCCAGGTGGCCTTTGGTGGCCTCCCAAGCACTGCTGCCGGGTCCATGCGGAGCGCAAGCCATCCAGGTGCGTTCCGAGGCAATCCCAGCGGGAAAGCAGCCCCAGCGCCTCCATCCCCATAGGCGAGGATGAGGAGGGCGGCGCGACAGCACTCGCGCTGCCTTTAAATATTCATAGGGCCCGGTTCGCTCTAATGCCGTGACGAGATCTTTATCCTGGTGCGCTCCGCGGCGAGGCGAACGCTTCATTACCGCCTCAAACGCCTCGTGGTCACGGACATTATCCGGGAAAATGGCCTTGTCGCCTGGGAAAATACAACCTGCTCGGCGCTGGTTTTCTGCTTCAGCGCGCGGGACACGAGGAGGAGAGAGGCTCTGCGCAGGAGACGGCGCTGCGCCGATCGCCCCAGTCCCCGCTCGGAGACGCCGCGTCCCGCGGGATCCCAGCTCTGCCCCAGCCGCGAGGATGGAGGCAAAGAGCCGGAAATCTGGGTTTTGGATGAAACACAGACAACTTTTGGCCCATCCCTCGGGCACTTGGCTGTGGGAGCGCCGAGGAAAATGGGGACGCGGATCCGTCAGGAGCAGCACCTTCTCCCTCCCCGCATCCCTGGGTCTCAAGGGAAACCACAGGGTGGGAGCCGGGAGTGGAAGGGTGGATCCCACATGGATCCTCCCTTCCCTTCGCACCCCCCGGCTCCATCCCGCTCCTGCCCGCGGGTCCTTCCCGCAGCTTTTCCCACTATTAACCAGCCGTCCTTGCACAGGGTGCCCCGTTAACAGGGCAAGACCCAGCGGAGAGGCAAGAGCCTCCTCTGTGCCGCTGGTTCCACAGGCTCCGGGCTGTCCCAAGCGCCGCTCTCCTTTCCCAATCCCTCATTTCCCACCATCTTTCCTGCAAACAAACAACCAAGGGCAGCGGATGCGGGAGGAGGCAGCCACGTGGCAGGGACACCATCCCCTCCTGCTCCAACACCGTGGCAAACGTCGCCTCCAGCCTTTATTAATCGGGAAGCAGAATCCCGGGAATGCAGGAGAAGGGCCGACGCGGCGCGAGCGGAGCGCCGAACACGGGGCTGCAATGGGATGCGGGGCAGAATGAGCCCTGTTCCCGTCGCAGCCTCCGGGAGCCTCCCGGGAGCAGCCCTGGCTCCCGGCTCGCGCGGATTTACTCTTGCCGCACACCAAAGGTGAGCGAGGAAGAAACACAGGAAGAAAGAAAAAAAAGATTTTTTTTTGCCCCAAAAGGAACAAAAATGAAGGGTTTCCCATCTCCTTCTCAGTAGGGTCTACTTTTTGTCTTGAGGAAATTTTGGTGGCCTGGTGAGTTTAGCAGCGCCGCAAGCGCCAGCAGAGGAGACCCGGCGGAGACGGGGCCGCTGCCTCTTCTGGTTCCCATTCCTGTCACACGGAGAGGTGTTCTCCGGGCCCCGCAGCTTCCCGGCGCTTCCCAAACACCGGGAGCCACAGCAGCTCCCAGGCTCCTCTGCAAGAGCACAGGAGACAAAACCAGGCAATTCCATCATCAAGAAAGGAGGGATATCACATCCTAGCAGGCGCCTTCCCAGGCACCCGAGCGCGCGGCGGGATGAGAGGCCGGCGGTGCCGGGGCGCAAGGCGGAGCCGCATTCCCGAGCCCGGCCAGGGATGCCGGTGTCCTCCGGTCTTCCCGGCAGGACGAGGGAGCAGTTCAAGGCCTGGCTCGCTCCATTCCGTCCCGTCCTTTGCTTGACGCCTCTGTGTAAAAGTCAGTTGAACGGCGGCCACGCAGAGCGGATCTTCCCGCAATCCCCAACCACGTTGGCGAGGCCGAGCAGGCGACAGCGCTTCCCAAATCCCGGCAGCTCCAGCGGGACGAGGGGGGAGCTCCGGCATCCCTGCCGGCCGGGGAGCCCTTCCCGCGGCCCGGCCCGTTTCCCTGCCCCGTCAGTAGATCTTCTGCCGGCTGGGCACGATGGCCTCCTTGATGAAGGAGAAGACGAGCAGGATGCCGGAGCGCTTGCCCCTCTTGCCCTTGGTGAAGTAGTTGGAGACCACGTCGTCTGCGGGGGGACAGCAGGGGAAATGAGGCACAAACGGCCGGCGGGGAGCTCCCCGTCACCCCGCAGCGCCAGCTCCGGAGCCCCCATTTCCACGGCTGCAACCCCGATCCAGCCCCATGCCCTGGGAAGTCACTCGCAGGAAGCTCAAATCCTTCGGCAGACGTAGCACGAAGGGGGCGTCCAAGGAGGGCTACGCACCCGAGCATGAGGGACGCAATTCCATAGGGCTGGGACCCACCGGGATCAGGATAAACCCAGAGCACCCCTCCCCGTGCCCACCCACGCAGCACACGGGGCAGCCGCATCCCTTTCACCCCCCATTTCGGGCAGGTTCTGCCCCACAGACGCCCAGCGGGACACGGGCACTCACCCCCCGGCTGCACCGTGGAGGGCAGGACGTTCTCTCCGGCCGACAAGGACACGAAGAAGGCGAAGGGGATTAACCAGAGGCAGAAGGTGAAGTAGGCGAGAACCTGCGGGCACAGAGCGGGGCCGCGTGGCGCCAGCGCCGCGCCGGGAAACGGCACCGAGGGCAGGTCCGAGCCATCCCGGCCGCCCCAGCCCTGCGCCGCGGCCTCCTCCGCAGCCACAGCCCCTGCGTCTGTTTGGAACTGCGGGAATAACGGACGCCACGCGGGCGGTTCCGCTCCGCGGCGCTGCGTCTGCCTCCCCGCGCAGCAGACCGCTCCGCTTTTGGTGTTGGGGACAGGGAGCCCCGGCCGCGCTCCGAGCTGCAGCTCCACGCGCTATTCCCCAGGTTCCCATCGGATTCCCAATCAGGGACAAGGGGCAGCGCAGTGGCAGAGCTGCCACCGACCCTCTCCTCCCCATGGAGCAAGAAACAGGCACCCTCGGAGGCAGAGACAGGCACGGGGAACTCGGCAGCTTCCAAGGAAGGCCTGGGAAGCTACGAACCGCGCAGAGAAACCCCTGCTTCCCGGCCTGGCCTTCCCAAAGCCTTTACTGCACCCAGGAACGGAGGATTTTGAAGAGCACACACCATAATTAAACCAACAGGAAACCGGTTGTTATGACCAATAAAGCCCTCCTCGGTCCTAAAGGCGATGGGCAAGAGCTGGGTTTGCTCCCCTGCGGTAGGACGAGAGTGTGGCATGGTTCAGAAGGGCTCCCAAGCTGCTGCTTAGGAGAGTCCTGAGCAGCCCCGACCTGCCCCAGTGCCGGGAGGTGCAGATCTGTTCCAGCCGCTCCCGGTGCGCCGCAACACCGAGCAAGGGATGCATTTCATATGGACTTTTGGCTTCTTCCCTAATTTCCATTAACTGGCAGCTACCGTTGGGCCAAAACAGGCCCCTTTGGGCCTTCATGTCCCTTGATCAGTGCGAGAGCCAAGTCAGGACACCAAGAACACAAAAATAGCAAGGAGCAATTATTCCAAAAAGGGAACGACTCGTGTTCAGCTTGCAAAGAAAATCTCTACTTTGCACTACGGAAATGCACCCGCATCCGTATTTCTGCCCCGGAGCTGGCCCACAACGCTGCAGGCCCGCAGTGCGGGGCTGCAGGGACACCCTGGAGCGTCCCCAGGATGTTTAAGCACGGAAAGCCTCTCGGGGAGCTCTGAGCAGATGCCCTCAGGCGCTGCAAAGCGGCCCGAGCAGGGCCAGGCCCCTTCCCTCCACGCCCTTCCCTGGGACGCGGGCGCGCCGAGCGGGGCTCTCACCTCGGAGAACACGTAGTACTCCTCAGCGAAGTACTGGAAGGCCAGGTAGTGATTGAGGAGAACCAGCACTGCCGAGGAGAAACAGGGTCAGGCTGCAGGAGTGGCCGCCCGCGTCCCCCACGGGGATGGGTGGCCACGGACCTCGTCCGGCGGCAGCTCCCGGTCACGGGCCCGGACGCACCTGGAATTTGCTACTGCTGAAATACGTCCGGGTACCCCCACCCTGAGACCTGACTCGGTTTTGTTGCTCGCTTTATCACTCTGCACAACCCCAGGCGAGTCCCTGCACTCCTGGTCCTGTACTCCATTCCCTCCAGGGACCCCCAGCGCAGCCCCTGCTCCACAGGGACACCCAGGGCACGGGACACCCGCTCCATCCCGGCGCGGTGGCAGATCTGCAGAGCAGGATCTGCAGCCTGGCCAGGGCTGGGCACCCTCCTCACAGTCACCTTGTTCTTCCCCACGGGCACATGGAGCTGCCCGGGGTCCAACCTGCACCCACTGGCCCTGGTCCTGGCACCGGCCACCCCGGAGCAGAGCTCGGCCCTTCCTCCCTCCGTCCTCCCCTCGGCTGCGCGGGCACACTGACCAGGGCCCTCTCGGCCTCCTCCTCGCCAGGCTGAACAGGCCCCGCTCACTCAAGAGCTGCTCCAGACCCCTCCGGAGAGCCGGGAGGATCCAGGATTACCGAGGGGGCACCTGGCTCTGCTTCCTAACGGGCTCCGTCTCCCGACCCCGGTGGAGCTGCGCTCCCTTCGGGTGGCAGATCCAGGCCTGCCTGCTCAGCTGCTCCGAGCAGACACTCTAGTCCCGCATGGAGAGCACCCTAAGCCAGGCCTGGGCGCTGCAGGGAAGCTGCCCGCGCGCCGCGACCTGCTCCCGAGCCTGGAGCCCCGGAGCCGAGATGCCCCGGCGGGACGGAGCGCGGCCCGGAGCCCTGCCCGTCCCTCGTCCTCCTCCCCGGAGCTTCCCTGCGCTCCAAGGACCCCAAAATCCCCCTGCGAGAGGCCAATTAACCCGAAGCCATGCTGTGTCCGCTTCCCGAGGGAAAGGTCCCGGTGCTGCGCAGAGCTCGGGGACCCCAGGAGGTCCCGTGGGAAGGAAACAGGCCCCAATGCAGGTTCCCTCGTGCACGTTTCCAACTCCATTTCCCACGGCAATCGTGACGAGCTTCCCGCTCCCGCCTTAGCCGTGTCTCTGGAACGTCCTTTCCTCCGAGCAGCAGCTCACCATTCCCGCTGGGACACGCGGCTGCTGCTCCCAGGGAACGGGATCGCCGGGCGCCTCCCGGGCTCAAAGTCCCGGCTCCCCGCGGGCCGGCGGCCAAGCCCCGACCCGGGCCACCCTCCGGCCGCAGCTCATGCTGCAGGGCCAGGAAAAGGAACCGCAGGAAAACGGGGGGAAAAGGGGCTGGCTCCCGGCAGGCTGTGCTCACCGCAGGACAGGATGAAGTTGGGCGACGTGAGCATGATGAAGGGGAAGGTCTGCAGGAGGCCGAAGTAGACGAGGTTGGTGAAGAGCCCCACGGCCACCATGAGGCCGGGGAAGCGCTCGAACACGTAGAGGCCGGCGAGCACGGCCGTGGAGAGCTGCGGGGGCCGGGCGGCGCTCAGCGGGGCCGGAGGGGTCCCGCGCTGCCCCCCGGCCCCGGCACTCACCCAGATGAGGTACTTGATGATCCTGCGCGTCGCCACCGTGTACTCCTCGATGAGCTCGGCCAGGTAGTAGAGCCCGGCGGCTGCCCACACGCTCC
>NW_020455843.1:4008870-4013561 GCF_003342845.1 Nothoprocta perdicaria | reverse complement strand
CCCAGGGGATCACAGGGGGACACAGGAGGGGCGTATGGGCGTATAGACGCATATGGACGCGGGGAGGTGGGGGGACACGGGGCCCCTGCACCCACTCTGGGGGTGCCAGCACCCCAGAACGGACCCGCACCCCCCAAGGGCTCGGGATCCCCCCAAAGGGCTCGGGATCGCCCCCAAGGGCCCGGGGACCCCCCCCAGGCGCCCGGGGAGCCGCAGGCCTCCTCCCCCTCCCCGGCACACCGCGACACAGCCCCTGTGGCGGCAGGGCCCAAGGCGGGGGGCTGCCGAGGCAGCGGAACCCGCCGCCCCCGGGCAGCACGGCGCGGCGCTCACCGATGGCGAGCGTGACGAAGGCCACCTGGATGAGCAGCGAGAGCCAGCTGAGCGCGTAGATGAACCACATGGCGGGGCCGGGGCCGGGGCCGGGGCCGCCGCGCCGGGACAGGCCGGGACAGGCCGGGACAGGCCGCTCCCGCCGCCGCCGCTTCCGCCGCTCCCGCCCGCGCTGCCCACGCGGCGCCGGAAGTGGCGGGCGCCACCGCCAGGGCCCCGCGCGGCGCCACGGCGCCCCCTGCCGGCGCGGAGGGGCGTGCGCAGCGGCGGGGGAGCGGCGCCCCCTGTAGGGACATGGGGGGTATAGGGAGCGGGAGTCCCCTATAGGGGTCCGGGATGTATAGGGAGCGGGAGTCCCCTATAGGGACATGGCGGGTATAGGGAGCGGGAGTCCCCTATAGGGGTCCGGGATGTATAGGGAGCTGGAATCCCCTGTAGGGGCATGGGGATGTATAGCGAGCGGGAATCCCCTATAGGGATCCGGATGTATAGCGAGCGGGAATCCCCTATAGGGACATGGGGGGGTATAGGGAGCGGAAATCCCCTATAGGGATCTGGAATGTATAGGGAGCGGGAATCTCCTGTAGGGACATGGGGGGGTATAGGGAGCGGGAATCCCCTATGGGGACATGGGGATGTATAGCGAGCGGGAATCCCCTGTAGGGACATGAAGGTGTATAGAGAGCGGGAATCCCCTGTAAGAACATGGGGGTGTATAGGGAGCAGGAGCCTCTATAGGGACATGCAGGTGTATAGGGAGCGGGAATCCCCTATAGGGACATGAGGGGTATAGGGTGCGGGCACTCCCTGTAGGGAACCAGAGTGTATAGGGAGCAGGAATCCTCTATAGGGCCATGGGGATGTATAGCAAGTGGGAATCTCCTATAGGGACATGGGGGTGTATAGGGAGCAGGAATCCCCTATAGAGACATGGGGATGTATAGGGAGCGGGCACCTCCTGTAGGGACATAGGGATGTATAGGCAGTGGGCACTCCCTATAGGGAACCAGAGTGTATAGGGAGCGGGCACCCCCTGTAGGGACATGGGGATGTATAGCGAGCGGCACCCACTATAGGAACATGGGGATGCATAGTGAGCAGGAATCCCCTATAGGGACATGGGGAAGTATAGGGAGCAGCACCCCCTGTAGGGACATGGGGGTGTATAGGGAGCGGCACCCACTATAGGGACATGGGGATGTATAGGGAGCAGCACCCACTGTAGGGAACCGGAGTGTCTAGGGAGCCTGTGGCGCACGGGGAGCGGGCACCTTCTATAGGGACATGGGGATGTATAGGGAGTGGGCACTCCCTATAGGAAACCGGAGTGTATAGGGAGCGGGCACACCCTATACGGACATGGGGATGTATAGGGAGCCTGTGGCGCACAGGGAGCAGGCACCTCCTATAGGGACATGGGGATGTATACGGAGCAGGCATCCCCTATAGGGAGCCGAGATGTATAGGGAGCGGGCACCCCCTATAGGGAGCCCGGACATATAGGGAGCCCATGATGCACGGGGAGTGGGCACCCCCTACAGGGACCCTGCGTATATAGAGAGCCCGTGAAGCAAAGGGAGCGGCACCCCTATAGGGATATGGTGATATATAGGGACTGGGAATGCTCCTGTAGAGACTCAATGACCTGTAGGAACACAGCACATATAGGGACTGGAAATCCCCTATAGGGACATGGTGATGTGTAGGGACCGGACATCCCATATGGGGACCTGTAGGAAGCCAGGACATATAGGGATTGGGAACCCCTTTACAGGGAACCAGCAACAGGGACAGGGAACGACCTGCATAGGGACCCACCAATGCATAGGGACAGGACACCCCCTATCAAGACCTGACAGCATATAGGGACCCAGCAACATACAGGGACCACGTCATACAAGGACCAGGATGTATAGAGACCGGGCACCCCTTATAGAGACCTGGCGAAATCAAGACACTGAGAGCCCCACTTTGGGGACCCACAACATATAGTGACATGGCAAGGTATAGGGACCAGGCACCCTTTAGGGACCAGGAAACATATAGCAATCAGGCACCACATAGGGACCTGGCACCCCTGTAGGGTCTGTGCAACATACATGGATCCAGCATGGCAGAGATGCTGGTTCTTATACATTGCTGTGTCTCTAAACGATGCCTGATCCCTATACCGTTCTGAGTCCTTAAAGGGTTGACTATAAGTTGCTGAGTCTGTATAGGGACTCAGCACCAACTAGTGACCCATCATCCCCATAGGGACCTGATATACCTGCAGGTACTGTGTAGGGAGCTGACAACATATAGAGACTGACACCATATAGGACCCAGCACTGCAGAGGAAGCTAGTACCACATAAAGGGACATGGTAACATATAGGAGTGACCTGGCAATGTGGAGGGGCACAGCATCCACACATGGATCCAGCAGCAGTATAGGGACACTTAACATATATAGGTACCCAGTGCTCATATAGAGACCCAGCACTGGGAGCCAGAACCCCTATAGGGATCTGGCATCAACATAAGGATCTGGTACCCACAGTGGTTCCTGGTACTGTATAGGGACCCAGTACTACATAGGAACCTGACAACGTATAGGGAGCTACCACCCACAAACGGACCTGGCACATATATATGGATCCAGCACGCAGTGGGCCTTGGCACCTGCAAAGGGAGCTGGCACCATATAGGGAGTGAGCACCGTATAGGGATATAGCACCCACACGAGACCTGGCACCTGCACAGGTACTTGGCACCATATAGGCACCCAGCACCCACATATGGATCCAGCACTCATAGAGCGAACGTACTGTGACCTGATACACATATAGGGAGCTGGCACCTCTATAAGGACCTGGCACATACATAGGACCTGACACCATAAATGGACTCAGCACCGCCATAGGGACCTGACTCTGTTTATTTACCTGACAGTCTATAAGGAGCTGGCACCCACATATGGATCCAGCACACATATAGGGACCCATCTCCTCCATAGGGACCTGGCACGTTGTAGGGACCCGAAACCATTTAGGAGCCTGGCACCCATATAGGGACCCAGCAATGCCTGGTGATTTGGCATTGCATAAGGACACATCAACCGCAATGGGACATGGCACCATAAAGAGACTATATACATATAGAGACAACTATATAGGGACCAGCACCCCGCAGGACCCAGCACCTGCCTACAGATACAAGCACCTATATAGGGACCCAGAACCTGCATAGGGACCCAGCATTGTATAGGGACCGAGCACACTCATAGGGAACTGACACCGCTATAGGGACGTGACACCCATATAGGACCCAACAGTGCATCGAGATCCAGCATCATAGAGAGACATGGCACCTGCATAGGGACATGGCCCCATATATGTGTCCGGCACCTGTATAGGGACCCAGCACCTGTAGAGGGACCCAGCACTCATATAGGGACGTGGCATCTGTGCAGGACTTGGCACCCACACAAGGCTGATCCTGGCACCCATATAGGGACCTTCCTGTGCCCATATAGGGTCCCAACGCTGGCACCCCGCAGCAATATGGGGCTCTTCTGCCACCTCAGGGGACTGCGGCCATCCATATAGGGACCTGGCACCTCCATAGGGGCCCAGGCTGGAGCCTTGCACCCTGTGGGGACATCTGGGCCTCCCCCAGGTCCCTCAGCCACATGGGGACCCCTGCCCCCCTCTGCACCTCCTGTCCCCATGGCACCTGGGTGGGGGTCCCTGCACCCCCGTGCCCTCTGGGTCCTGCTCCAAGAGCTGGAGACAAAATAGTGGGGTTGAGGAGGGTGCTGAGCCCAGGACCCAGGTGTCTGGGACCCTGGGGACACGGCAGTGTCCTGGGGACACGCTGCAGTGTCCTGGGGACACGGGACATGGCAGTGTCCCCAGGAACATGGGATGCGACAGCGTCTTCGGAGACGCGGGACGGCACAGTGTCCTGGTGAGGAGGGAAGGGACACAGGAGCATGGGACAAGTTCGCGTCCGCAGGGGACACGGCACGTGACAGCAACCCCAGGGCCAGCCCTGCAGCCTGGCTGTCCCCAGCTGCATGCACCCGTGGGTGCAGGCACCCGCACCCATGCATGCACCTGCACCCGTGTCTGTGCGCCTGCACCCATGCATCTGCACACAGGCCCATGCACCTGCACCCATGGGTGCATGCACCTGCACCCATACGCACGGGTCCATGTACATGCACACATGCACCTGCACCTATGGGTGCATGCACCTGCACCCATGCACCCACACTCACGGGTCCATGCACATGCACCCATGCACCTGCACCTATGGGTGCATGCACTTGCAGCCATGCACCTGCGCCCACGCACCCACACCAGCGCCCCGCGC
>NW_020455843.1:3995755-4008582 GCF_003342845.1 Nothoprocta perdicaria | reverse complement strand
GCGGAGAGGATAACGCGAAGGGACGTGCGCCGCCGGCCCCGCTGCCCCCGCTGCGCCGCTGTCCCCGCTGTCCCCGCTGTCCCCGCTGCCCAGGCAGCTGCTGGGGACACAGGCGCCATCTGCTCACTGCCCCCATCGTGTCCTGCTGTCTTACTGTCGGGATGCGGGAGCTCCGCGTGGAGCATCCCGGGATTATTGGGGGGATGCAGGGGCTGCATGTGGGGCATTCAGGGGTTATTGGGGGAGTGTGAGGGCTCCACACGGGGCATCCCGGGATTATTGGGGGGATGTGGGGGCTCCACGTGGGGCATCCATGGGTTATTGGAGGGATGCAGGAGCTCTGCATGGAGCATTCCAGAGTTACTGCAGGGATGCGGGGGCTTCGTGTGGGGCATCCTAGTGTTACTGGGGGGATGTGGGGGACTCCATGGGGCATCCTGGTACGGGAGCAGCTGCTCCCTCCTGTGCCCCTGGCCATGGCACCGTCACTGTCCCATCAATCATTCATGCCGTCCTCCCCATCGAGCTCTGTCCCCTGCGCGTGGGGCCCCACTCGGGTGCTGGGTGATGGGCAGCGCCTTGGGGACATGACGGGGGGTCTCGGCTTGGCTGGCACCTTGGGGACCCTGCGGGCTCTCGATCCAGGTTGGCACCCCAAGGACACCGGGAAGCAGCCGGCTGGTCCCTGGGGACAGCGAGAGAACGGGGACAACGGGGTGACAGGGACAGCAGGGATTTGGGGCAGTGGGGTGAGGGTGCAGGGACCGTGGTGACAGTGCGGCCATGGGGCAGCTGGCAGCGAGGCTGTTGGGGGGACGGAGAGATGGTGTCACCCGGGTCAGGGTGACAAGTTGTCAGGCGGCAGGGCTTCTGCAGGGAGGGGAGGTGCTGTGTGTGTGCGAATGTGTGCACGGGTGTGTGTACATGGGTGTGCAAGGGTGCACGTGCATGGGTGTGTGCGTGTGCACAGGTGTGTGCATGCATGAGCGAGTGTGCATGTGCGTGGGTGGGCATGCACAAGTGCGTGTGCATGGGTGCGTGTGCATGCATTGATGTACATGTGGGAGTGTGCATGCACAGGGGTGTGTGTTCGGGCACGGGTGCATGTGAGTGCGCATGGGTGCATGTGCACGGGTGTGCGCACCTTGGTGTGCATGGATGCACATGCATGGGAGCGTGCATGTGGGTGTGCAGGGGTGCATGTGTGTGGGTATGTGCACGCATGAGTGGGTGTGCACGAGTGCATGTGCACGGGTGTGTATATGCACAAGTGGTTGTGCACGCGTGCATGTGCATGTGTGTGCACGCACAAGTGCATGTGTATGTGTTTATGTGCGTGCGTGCATGTGCGTGCATGCAGGGGTGTGCATGCACAGGGGCGCATGGGTGCATGCATGGGTGCATGTGTGTGTGCATGGGTGCAGCCGCGTGGTGGCTGGGGTGGCCGTCCCCGTTCCCGAGGTGGTGGCAGCGAGGTCCAGGCTGACCGCTGCTCGCTGGCCATGCGCTGACCCGCGCGCTCGTCCATCCCAGCCACCGGTGCCACCCTGGGGCCCGGCACCCACCCATGGGGACAGGGACGGGCCCATCCCGCCGCATCCCACCCCGCTCCTGGGCGCTGCTGCCCTTTCTCTGCCGGCTGCTCCCTGCCGGGCAGCCCCCCCGCCCTTTGCATCACCACAGGCCTGGCTTTATCCAAGCCAAGCCCATTCCGCTGGAGAAGGGGAGATTTCCCCCGGATCCCAAAAGCCGGATCCAAACCGGGGGCGGGAGCAGCCGCAGGGTGAAGCCCAGCGCCCAGGGGCTGCAGGGGGCTGCAGGGGGCAGCCGCCCCCCCGGCTCCTCCTCCCCGGGCTCCATTGTTTTTATTCCCACTCCCGCCTTTTTTCCCCCTTTTTCATCCCAGCAACAAGATGGCTGTGACAGCCTCCACGGCAGGCGCCACCGTGTCCCCTGCTCGTCCCCGGCCCCCCGTGCGCCCCGGGGCTGCGTGGGGACCGTTGGGGACAATGCGGGGGCTGCGCAGGACCGCGGCACGTGGGGCTTTGCGGGGCTATAGGGGCTCTGTGGGGGGCTGCTGCAGCCCCCAGCCCCAGTGCCCCTGCACGGGGGGGAGGCTGCATCCCCATCCCTGTGCATCCCCATGGATGGGGTTTGCATCCGCATTCCTGTTATTTGCTATGGATGCGGTTTGCCCTCCCATTCCCATGCATCCTCGTGGATGGGCTTTGCACCTGCACCCCAATTCCCATGCATGCCCACAGATGTAATTTGCCCCCCTGCTTCCTGTGCATCCCAATGGATGGGGTTTGCACCCCACTCCTGTGCATCCTCACGGATGAGGCTGACCTGCCCCCCCATTTCTGTGCATCCTCATGGAAGTGTCTGCACCCCCCTTCCCATGCATCTGCATGGATGGGATCCACTCCCAAATTCCCATGCATCCTCCTGGATAAGGATCCCCCCCATCCCCAGGCATCATCATGGATGCAGTTTCCCCTCCCATCCCTGTGCATCCCAATGGATGGGGTTTGCACCCCCATTCCTGTGCATCCCCAGGGATGTGCCCCTCCCAATTCCCATACATTCTCCTGGATGGGATTCTCCCCCTATTCCTGTGCACCCCAAGGAGAGGATTCCCCCCCATTCCTGTGCATCCCAATGGAGGGGATTGCACCCCATCCCCGCACATCCCAGCAGAGGGGCTCACCCCTATCCCTGTGCATCCCAGTGCAGGGGCTCCCCCCATCCCCACACACCGCCATGCAGGGGCTCCCTGTCCCTGCACATCCCAATGGATGGGGTTACCCCATCCCCGCACATCCCAATGGAGGGGGTTACCCCAGTGCGGGGCTCCCGTCCCCTGCACATCCCAATGGATGGGGTTACCCCATCCCCGCACATCCCAATGGATGGGGTTACCCCATCCCCACACATCCCAATGGATGGGGTTACCCCATCCCTGCACACCCCGGTGCAGGGGCTCCCATCCCCACACATCCCAATGGAGGGGGTTACCCCATCCCCGCACATCCCAATGGAGGGGGTTACCCCAGTGCAGGGCTCCCGTCCCCGCACATCCCAATGGATGGGGTTACCCCATCCCCGCACATCCCAATGGACGGGGTTACCCCATCCCTGCACATCCCAATGGATGGGGTTACCCCATCCCTGCACATCCCAATGGATGGGGTTACCCCATCCCCGCACATCCCAATGGAGGGGGTTACCCCAGTGCAGGGCTCCCGTCCCCGCACATCCCAATGGATGGGGTTACCCCAACCCTGCACATCCCGGTGCAGGGGCTCCCATCCCCACACATCCCAATGGAGGGGGTTACCCCATCCCCACACATCCCAATGGAGGGGGTTACCCCATCCCCGCACATCCCAATGGATGGGGTTACCCCAACCCTGCACATCCCGGTGCAGGGGCTCCCGTCCCCGCACATCCCAATGGAGGGGGTTACCCCATCCCTGCACATCCCAATGGAGGGGGTTACCCCATCCCCGCACATCCCAATGGAGGGGGTTACCCCATCCCTGCACATCCCAATGGAGGGGGTTACCCCGGTGCGGGGCTCCCGTCCCCCGCAGCGCCGCGGGCTCCCCGCGCGCCGCCGGGCCGCTCGGTGCCGCGCGGCGGGTCGCGCTCCGGTCAGCCCTGCCTGATGCCGCGGCCCCGCGCCGCCTGTCGCCTCCCCTTAGCCCTGACGGCTCCGCGAACCGTGAACGCACCGCGGCCGGGCGCGGGGACGGCGACGGGGACGGCGGCTGCAGCGGCAGCGGCGTCCGCGGCGCCCGGATCGGAGTGGCTCCGGACCAGAATGGTGCCCAGCCCGGAACGGTGCCCGGTCCGAACGGTGCTCAGTCCGGAATGGTGCTGCCTGGCCCGAACCTGGCCCTGCCCGGAATGGCGCTTGGTCCGGAACGGTGCTGCCTGGCCCAGAAGTGTGCTGCCCGGCCCGGAACGGTGGCCAACCCAGAACAGTGCTTGATCCGGAATGGTGCTCGGTCCAGATCAGTGCTGCCCGGCCCAGAACGCTGCTAGGTCCAGAACGGTGCTGCCTGGCCCGGATCGGTGCTCAGTCCGGATCGGTGCTCAGTCCGGATCGGTGCTGCCCGGCCATGAACGGTGCCAGGTCTGGAACGGTGTCTGCCCAGAACAGTGTCTGCCTGGAACGGTGCTGCCCAGATGGCACTCAGCACCACAGACGGGCCTGCTGTAGGACCCCATGGGTGACACCAGAGCCAGCAGGTCCCCATGGGTGACACTAGATCCAGTAGCTCCTCATGGGTGACAGCAGAGCCAGCAGGATCCAGGGGGTGACACTAAAGCCAGCAGGACCCAGGGGGTGACACCAGAGCCAGCAGGTCCCCATGGGGTGACTCCAGAGCCATAAGGTCCCCACAGGGTGATGCAGGAGCCCAGCAGGTCCCCAGGGGTTGGCGCAGGGCCCCAGCAGGACCCCATGGGGTGACAGCAGAGCCAGCATGTCCCCATGGAGGGACACTATACCTGGTAGGTCCCCAAGGGATGCAGGAGGTCAGCAGGTTGCACTTGATGATCTTGAAGGGCTTTTCCAACCAGACTGGTTCGATGACTGTAGGACACGGGTCTGTGCCTGGGGCGCTCCGGGAAGCCTGGATGTGCAAGAGCCCGTCCTGTCCCCAGGGGTGGCTCTGGGGGCCGGCACGTCCCCACGGGATGTTCCAGGAGATCCGCGTGTCCTCAGGGCGGCGCAGGAGGCTGGCAGCACGTCCCCAAGGGACGACACACGAGACTGTGTCCCCAGGGTGCTCAGGAGAGGCCAGCGTGTCCCCAGGGTGCTGCGGGAGGCCAGCACGTCCCCCGCGTGGTGCTGCAGACCAGCACGTCCCCTGGGTGCTGCAGGAGACACCGTGTCCCCATGGGCTGGGCCAGGAAACAGCACATTCCTATGGGCGACAGGAGGCCAGCAGGTCCCCATGGGTGACACAGGAGAGCAGCGTGTGCTGGGGTGGTGCAGGAGACCAGCACGTCCCTATGGGGTGGCCCAGAGCAGCAGGGCCCCGTGGGGTGGCACAGGAGATGGCATCTCCCCATGGTGCTGTAGGAGAGGGCACGTCCCCAAGGGGTGGCACAGGAGCCCCTGTCCCCAAGGGGTGGCACAGGAGTCCAGTCCCTATGGGGAGGATGCTGCGGGAGGCCAGCATGTCCCCAGGGGGTGCAGGAGGCCACGCGGTGCCCGGTGCTGCGTCAGCCCCTGCAAAGTCCCTGTCCCCCAAAAGTGCAAAAGGTGCCAGGTCCCCGAGGGCTTCTGCCCAGGACCCCCAGGCAACAGCACCTCAGGGTCCGAGGTGCCAAGGGTGACGGGGACCCGATGCTGGTGGCCGTGCAGAGCCATGCAGCTCCGTGCAGCTCCATGCAGAGCTGTTCTGCTCCATGCAGCTCCATGCAGCCCCATGCAGCACCACACTCCCGGCTGGCTCCGAGCCTGGACTGCACCTCATTTTCCTGCACCCTGCGGAGTGAATGGGCTGCTCCACGTGCGGAGCCACAGATGGGGTGCAGGGTCCTGGCCACGCGGGTCCCCATCCCTGCTGCTTCCATCCCACTGCATCCAACTGCACTCTGCATCCCAACCCATCCCAACCCATCCCATGCCATGCCATGCCATGCCATGCCATGCCATGCCATCCGTGCTGCTGCTGGCCCAGGGTGCCCAGGCAGTGCCAGGTGCCTCAGGAGCACCCGGCGCTCCCACATTCCTGCCAGCTCCCACATTCCTGCCAGGCCGGGCCCGGCAGTGGCCATGCCGGGATTAGCTGGGCCCGCCTGACCCGCTAATCCCTCTTAGCGCCTCGCAAGGGGCTTAAGGGCCCCTGACGCCAGTGGGGCAGAGCCGGCCCCAAACTTGCCCCCTCTGCCCAGCAGTGGCTTTTCCAGTGTCCCATATGACGCAGCCTCCTCACGCCGAGGGGGTGGCACCAGTGCCGGACTGGCGGGCACCGTTGCCCCGGCCGGCTGACGCCAGCGCGGCTCCAAATCCCACGGGATGCGCAAATCCCCCCCTCCCGCGAGCTTCATTAACTCGCTTTCCCGCCTGGCCCCCGGCCGGCTTGCACAGACACCGGCTAAATAGGTCAAGCGCGTGAGGACGGCGGCGCCGAGCGGCCGCGCGCCGCGGGGCGCCGCGGGGCAGGCAGAGGGGGGCACGGGGACGGCGGCGCCAGCGCCGAGCGGCCGCCGCTTTCTGCTCCAGCTGGGATCTGCTGCAACGGGGATTTGGAGCGGGCACCACGGTGGGACCCTGCGTGGTGCTGGCTTGGAGGGCTCGTCCCTGTCCCCACAGCTGTCCCTGTCCCCGTCCCTGCCCTGCTCCGCCGCAGGTGCTGCAGTGTCACGGCTGGGGATGCCACCGAGCGCAGACGGGACCTGCTCCCAGCGCGGAGCGTCGCTCCCCGTGCAGGGACGTTCCCCATGCAGCCGCTCCGCTGCCCGGGCCAGGCCGCGTGGCCACCGTGGTGCTCCGGGCACCGTTGTCACCCCGCGCTCGCTGCTGCGGAGCTGCAGCTGCCCTGCAGCGCTGTAGCAGCAGCCCCGCCGCACTGCAACACTGCAGCTGCAACCTGGCTTGCACCCACACTGCGCTGCAATGCTGTGGCTGCAGACTAGCCCTGTGCAGAGCTGTGGTTGTGAAACAGCCTTGGAGTCCCACCGCACTGCAACGTTGTCGCTGCAAACCAACCTTGCACCCAGCCGCCTTGCAGCGCTGCAGCTGCAACCCAGCCCTGCACCCCGTCGCACTGCAAAGCTGCAGGTGAAACAGCCTTGGGTCCTCACTGCATTGCAATGCTGCGCCTGCATAGCAGCCCCGCACCCCCGCCGCACTGCAAAGCTGCAGGTGAAACAGCCTTGGGTCCTCACTGCATTGCAAGGCTGCGCCTGCATAGCAGCCCCGCACCCCCGCCGCACTGCAAAGCTGCAGGTGAAACAGCCTTGGGTCCTCACTGCATTGCAACGCTGCGCCTGCATAGCAGCCCCGCACCCCCGCCGCATTGCAAAGCTGCGGCTGCAACCCAGCATTACACCCAGCCGCGTTGCAACACCGTGGCTGCAAAGCAGCCCTACGCCCCGGCTGCAATGCAAAGCTGCCGCTGCAGCGGCTGCAGCCCAGCCTCACACCCAAATCAGCTGCAATGCAGCGGCTGCAATCCAGCCTCACACCCAAATCAGCTGCAATGCAGCGGCTGCAATCCAGCCTCACACCCAAATCAGTTGCAATGCAGCGGCTGCAATGCAGCCTCACACCCCCACCAGTTGCAATGCAGCGGCTGCAATCCAGCCTCACATCCCCACCAGTTGCAATGCAGCGGCTGCAATCCAGCCTCGCGCCCCCGTGCAGGAACCCAGGGCACGCGGGATGGGGGAACCCACTGTCACCACCCGAATCTTCCTCCAAAACCCTGCGAGCAGCTGCAGCAGCCCCGTATGGGTCCCGACCCACGGCGCTCAGGCTGCCCCTCGGCTCAGTGCACCAGGACTCTATCACCACCACCATCATCACCATCATCATTTTTATCAATTAGCTCCCTCTCCGCCCGCACCCGAGCAGGGCACCTGGAGCTGCCGACGGCCTCCGCGAGCGACTTACCCGGGGGGCTGCATGGAGCTCCGCACAGCCCCGCTCCAGCCCCGCTCCCAGCAGAAGGGATGGGTGGAGGGGGAATGCTTTCATTCATTCTCCGGAGCAGAAGCCACCGGAGCTGCCGCACGGACCGACGGACGGGGCGCCGAGCGGCAGCAGCACCCGGATTTGCACCCAGGATGTCACTGCCGGCCAGGCTCTGGCACAGCACCCAGGAGCCGGGTGCCTGGCGCATTCCGGCCTCTCCGGCCTCTCCAAGCAGCGCCCTGGTGCCCGGGAAGCTCCGCGCGGCGTCTCGCGGCCCCCCAGCCCGTCTCCAACGCGGCGTCGCTGCCGCCGGCCCGGCCGAGCTCCCCGCGCTGCTGCTTTCGCCGCGCTGCTGCCTGCAGAGCACCTTTATTCCCTTCCTCATCCTCATCTTCATCCTCGTCTCCATCCCCATCCTCGTTCCTGTCCATATCGCTAGCCCTATTTCCATTCTTCTCCCTGTCTCCATTCCTATCCTCATCCCTATCCTCATCCTCATCCCTGTCCCTATTTCCATCCACATCCTCACTCCTATTTCCATCTTCATCTACATCCCTATCCCAGTCTCTATCCTATGCCTTGCCTCCATCCTTATCCTTATCCCCATCTCCATTCTTCGCCACCTCATGTTCCTTCACCCATCCCTATCCCAGTCCTTGTCCCTACATCCCCATCCTCCTCCTGTCCCCATCCTTCTCCATCCCCATCCCTGTCCTTGTCCCTATCCCTATCTCTATCCATCTTCCTACTGTCCCCATTCTCCTCCATCCCCATCCCTATCTGTATCCTCCTACTGTCCCCATCCTCCTCCGTCCCCATTCCCACATGCAGCAGGAGCGGCTCCCATGCAGACACGGCTGCTCCTGCCCCCAAAGCTGCCCGACATCCACGGCACCCACGGCAGCACCGTCCCCTTGTCCCCATCCCCGCGGTGTCCCCATCCCCATCCCGGCGGTGTCCCCATTCCAGCACTGTCCCCATCCCAGCAATGTCCCCATCCCGGCAGTGTCCCCATCCCGGCGATGTCTCCATCCCGGCAGTGTCCCCATCCCGGCGCACTCACCGCGGCCCCAACTTGCCTGGAGACAAAGGCCCCGTCCCGGCGCCGGCGCCGCCCGGGACAGACAGGCTGGTGCCAGGAGGGGCTTAAGGAGGGAGCGGGGCTGGGGGCTCCACCACCCCACGTGCAGCTTAACCCTTCCCGTGCCGCCCCCGGCCCGGCCTCCCCCTCGCCACCCTCCCGGCCTCACCCCCAGCCGGGTCCTCCCTGCCTCCATCAGCCCGGCCACGCGCCCGCTTGTCCCTCCAAACACTGTCTGCGCAATCCTCTCCTCTCTGCATCCCAGACCCAGCCCGCCTGCATCCCTCCAGCCACCCAGCCTGTGTCCATCCCTCCATCCCTCCATCCTCCCAGCCTGCCTGCATCCCTCCAGCCACCCAGCCTGTGTCCATCTCTCCATCCTCCCAGCCTGCCTGCATCCCTCCAGCCACCCAGCCTGTGTCCATCCCTCCATCCTCCAGCCACCCAACCTGCCTCCATCCCTCCATCCACCCATCCTGCCTGCCTACCTCCATCCTCCCAGCCCACCTCCGTCTCCTCCATCCCTCCATCCTCTGAACCGTGTCTCCCTCTCCTCCATCCACCCAAGTACCCTGCTGTTCCCATCCCTCCATCCTCGCACCCATCCAGCCCCTCTCTTCTCCACCCATCCATCCCCCCCCACCCATCCACCCTCTCCATCCAACCACCATCTCCTCCAGCCATCATTCCCACCTGTCCACCCCTCCATCTTCCCCATGTGTCCATCTGTCTGTCCATCCATCCATCCATCCATCCATACATCCATACATACATCCATACATCCATCCACCCCCATCTCCACCCCTGCATCCCTCTGCCCTCATCCCCACACATGGGGGTCCGGATGGGGGTAGGACCACCGGGTCGGTCTGGTCCCAGCCGCTGCTCCAGGCGCGGGCACCAGAAATGCCGGATTCCCCCCAAAAAGGGGAGCGGAGACAGTGGAGACCCCCCGTGCCAGCCACAACGGGGCGGACCGGGAGGTCCCGGGGGTACCGGGCTGGGATGGGGTGGACCGGGAGGTCCCGGGGGTGCCGGGCCGGGCCGGGAGGTCCCGGCGGTACCGGGCAGGGAGGAGGGTCCCGGCGGTCCCGGGGGTGCCGGACCGGGGGGTGCCGGAAGGTGCCGGTCCGGTGCGGAACGCGCGGCTCCCCCGGCCCGGTGCCGGTGCCGGTGCCGCTGACGGCGGGGGGCGGGGCGCGGGAGGGGCGGTGCCGCCCGCGCCGCCGGTACCGGGAAGTCCCTCCCCGCGGGCGGGGCCGGGCGCGGCGCGACATGGCCGCGGTCTTCGGCGGCGTGGAGGGGTGAAGGGCGCGGGCGGCGCGGGGACCGGGGGGGACCCGGCGGGGACCGGGGGGACAGCGCGGGGACAGTGCGGGACCCGGGGGGACAGGACGGGGACCCGGCGGGGACCCGGGGGGACAGCGCGGGGACCGGGGGGACAGCGCGGGACCCGGGGGACAGCGCGGGGACCCGGCGGGGACCCGGGGGGACAGCGCGGGGACCGGGGGGGACCCGGCGGGGACCGGGGGGACAGCGCGGGACCCGGGGGGACATCGAGGGGTCTGGAGGGACGGCGGGACCCGCCCACGGACACGGCGCGGGGGGGGTGGGATTCGGCCCCCCCGGAGCGCGGGCGGCGGCTGCGTCGCCCGGAGCCCCCCCGGCTGTCCCCCGTTCTGCAGATGGGGGGGCATCCGGACCCCTCCAAACCGCCCCCGTTCCCCGGCCGGGGGGACCCTCCCCAGGCCCCCAAGTGCCCCAGGAGCGCGGGGAGGGGCGGAACTGGAGCCCCCGAACCCCGGGCTGGGGAGGGGGGTACGTGCACCCCCAAACCGCCCCTGGTGCCCCAGGGCTCCTCTGCACCCCCAGTGCCAGCACGTCCCCGATGTCCAGCCCAGGAAGACGCCTGTGCCCATGGCTCTGGGGGGTTTGGGGGTGCCCTCAGGGGTCCCCCCGGGGGTGACGGGGCCGGGGTGGCGGCCGTGTCCCCACGCGGGCGCTCAGGGGCCGCCGGCTCCCGCAGCGGGGGCACCCACTCCAAGGTGGTGCTGGTGTCCGAGGACGGCCGGGTGCTGGCCGAGGGCGACGGGCCCTGCACCAACCACTGGGTGAGATGGGGCCGCGGGGATGGGGACACGGGGACAGGCATGGGGACACGGGGACACGAGGATGGGCACGGAGACGTGGGGATACAGGGACACGGGGACGGGCATGGGGACACAAGGACGGGCACGGGGACGTGGGGACACGGGGACGGGCATGGGGACACAAGGACGGGCACGGGGACGTGGGGACACAGGGACGGACATGGGGACATGGGGACACAGGGACACGGGGACGGGCATGGGGACATGGGGACATGAGGATGGGCACGGGACACGGGGACATGGGGACACGGGGACGGGGACATGGGGACGGACATGGGGACATGAGGACGGGCATGGGGACACGGGGATACAGGGACGGGCACGGGGACACGGGGACGGGCACGGGGACACGGGGACACAGGGACATGAGGACAGGCACGAGGACACAGGGACACGGGGACGGGGGCTTCACGCGCCCCCCGCCCGCAGCTCATCGGCACCGAGCAGTGTCTGCAGAGGATCAACCAGATGGTGGTGGAGGCCAAGGGCACGGCCGGCGTGGAGCCGCGCGTGCCGCTGCGCGCGCTGGTGGGTGCCGTGTCCCCGCGCGCCCCGCGCGCGCCCGGGCGCCCGCAGCGCTGCCAGCCCCGCCGCCCCGCAGGGCTTGTCGCTGAGCGGCGGCGAGCAGGACGAGGCCGTGGAGAAGCTGCTGCGCGAGCTGCGGCGCCGCTTCCCCACGCTCAGCCAGAGCTACTGCATCACCAGCGACGCCATCGGCGCCATGGCCACCGCCAGCCCCCACGGTAGGGACGCGGGAGCGCCGCACCACCGGCACGGGCGCGGAGGAGGAGGAGGAGGAGCGCTTTGGGCGGAGGAAGAGGAAGGAGCGCTTTGGGTGGAAGAAGAGGAGGAGCGCTTTGAGTGGAGGATGGGGAGCACTTGGGCTGAGGAAGAGGAACACTTTGGGATGAGGAAGAGGAGTGTTTGGGGCTGAGCTTGAGGAGCGCTTCAGATGAAGAGGAAGGAGCACTTTGGGCTGGGGAAGAGGAGTGTTTAGGCTGAGGATGAGGAGCACTTTGGGTGGAGGATGAGGAACACTTTGGGTGGAGGATGAGGAACACTTTGGGTGGAGGATGAGGAACACTTTGGGTGGAGGATGAGGAGTGTTTTGGATGGAGGATGAGGAGTGTTTGTGCTCAGGCTGAGGAGCACTTTGGGTAGAGGAAGAGGAGCAGTTGGGCTGAGAATGAGGAGTGTTTGGGGTGGAGGATGAGGAGCACTTTGGAAAGAGCTTCCTCCTTTGGGAAGAGGAAGGAGCACTTTGGGCTGAGGGTGAGGAACATTTGGGACTGAGGATGAGGAGTGCTTTGGGTGGAGGAAGAGGAGTGTTTGGGGCTGAGGAAGGGGGGGTTTGGGGCTGAGGGTGAGGAGCACTTCGGGCTGAG
Organism: Nothoprocta perdicaria; assembly: GCF_003342845.1. Classification (NCBI taxonomy): domain Eukaryota; kingdom Metazoa; phylum Chordata; class Aves; order Tinamiformes; family Tinamidae; genus Nothoprocta; species Nothoprocta perdicaria. Next base: position 3,996,309 of record NW_020455843.1, on the reverse strand, counting down.
GATGAGGAGTGCCGCGGAGGAAGGTGTCGCACCACGCGCCCCGTGCCGCTCGCGTGCCCGCAGGCGGCGTGGTGCTCATCGCGGGCACCGGCTCCAACTGCAAGCTCATCAACCCCGACGGCTCCGAGGTGGGCTGCGGCGGCTGGGGCCACATGCTGGGCGACGAGGGCTCAGGTGAGGCCGGCACCGGGTGCCCGGGGCGGGTCCCACGTGGCGCCCGCCGCCCTCACCGCGGCGCCCGCTCCGCAGCCTACTGGATCGCGCACCGCGCCGTCAAGACGGTCTTCGACAGCATGGACAACCTGGAGGCGCCGCCGCACGACGTGGCCTATGTCAGGCAGGCCATGCTCGAGTACTTCGAGGTGCGCGCGGGGACGGGGATGGCGGGGACGCGCGGCGCCCACCGCCCCACGGCCCGGCGCTCACCGCCCCACGGCCCGCGCAGGTCTCCGACCGCCTGGGCCTGCTCACGCACCTCTACCGCACCTTCGACAAGTCCAAGTTCGCCGGGTTCTGCCGGCGGCTGGCGGAGGGTAGGGGCGCGCGGCGGCGCT
>NW_020455843.1:3993725-3995590 GCF_003342845.1 Nothoprocta perdicaria | reverse complement strand
GTGTGCCGCAGGGGCGCAGGCCGGCGACGCGCTCTGCCGCCACGTGTTCGGCGAGGCCGGCGAGCGGCTGGCGCGCCACGTGGCCGCCGTGCTGCCCCGCGCGGACCAGGTGAGGTGGCGGTGACGGTGACGGCGGGCACAGGGAGGTCCCTCGGGGACCCCGCGGGCACCGCGCTCAGCCGGGCCGCCCGCAGAGCCTCTTCGAGGGCGAGCTGGGGCTGCCCATCCTCTGCGTGGGCTCCGTGTGGAACAGCTGGGAGCTGCTGAAGGAGGGTGAGCGCGCGGCGCGCAGGAAGGGACCCCCATTGCCGGGCTTCCCGGGAGCCACGCGGCTCCGGAGGCGGCTCTCCCGGCGGAGGGCGGCCCCGGAGCCGCTGAGCGCCCCTGCCGGCCGCAGGCTTCGTGCGGGGGCTGCAGCGGGCGCAGCTGGAGCGGCCACACGGAGCCTTTGCCGCCTTCAGCCTCCTGGAGCTGCAGGGCTCGTCGGCGCTGGGCGCCGCCAGCCTGGGCGCCCGCGGCGCGGGCCGGGCGCTGCCGCTCGACTACGCGGCCAACGCGCGCGTCTTCTACAGGCACCGCTTCGAGCGGCCCGCGCCCCGCGCCGCCGCGCCCGCTCCTCAATAAAGGCGCTGCCGGGGAGCGGGCCGAGCCCCACCGGGACGAGTGCCTCCCGCTCCCGCCTGCGGGAACGCTGCCTCCTGCCCCGCCGGGCGCATCCCGGCTCGGGCGCATCCCGGCTCGGCCACGCGGCTCCGGGCAGCAGCGCCGGCCGCTGCTGCTGGGACACGCGGCCCCAGAAATGCTGTTTTTGTGGTTGTTTTGCCCCATTCGGTGCCAGATTCCCGCCCCGGGAGCAAGCAGAGCTCTTGTCCCTTCGCCCGGTTGCTCCGGGGGAGCTGGCACAGAGCAGGGCGGGCGCCGCAGCCGCTCCGAGGGGAAGGGAACGATCCCGGCCGCATTCCCGGGGCCAGGGCAGGGATAGGGGCTCCAGGGAAGCCCTCCTGGACACCGGGCCAGCCGAGCTCCGGGGCAGACGCCGCTGCCGAGGTGCGGGATAGAGGAGTTTTAACGTGCTGAAATGCGCAGCCTGGCGGAGGGCTTTTGGAGGCCCCGGAGCCGCGCGGCTCCAGCGCTCCCAAATGCGGAGCTGGGTGGGTGCTGAGGGCTCCGCTTGTCCCGGGAGAACAGGAATAGCAGGGAAAAACGCCGTGTCCACTCAGCTCCGCAGCCTGGCCTGGCTGCACCGAGTTGGCACCGTCTTGGGAAGCAATGCCGGAGTGGGACCCGTTCCCATGGGACAGGGGCTGCACGGAGAACAGCCGGGTCCATCCCATGGGGATCCGACCCACAGGGCGTTACTGGGGCTCGTGGGCCCTGCAGGAGCCCGTGGAGCAGGGAATGGGAATGAAACAGCAGCTATGGGGGCCATCGGCTTCCAGCCCTGCGAGCCCCAGGGAGCCGCCATCCCCATCCATTAGCTGCTCCGTTGGGAGAGGAACAACGGGCTGTCACCTCCCCAAATTATCTGTTTGTGTCGGGGGATTCCAAGGGGATTTGTCCATCAGCGGGTCCCTCAGGGCAGATCAAAGGGATTGACCCCTGTCCAACCCAAGCTCTTCCAGAGAGGAAATTCCTGTCCCAATGCAGGGAGCTCCTTGGCCTCCGCCGGGCAGCCTTTGGGAAGGAACATCCACCGCCAGCGCTGTCTCGGCCCGGACACAGACCTTTCCGAGGAGGCAATCCGCTTCTGGAGCATCCCTCCTTTTCCAGAGACAGGAGAAGGGACAATCCACAAAGGAGATCCCTCCTTTTCCAGAGACAGAAGAGGGGGCAATCCACAAAGGAGATCCTCCCTTTTCCAGAGA
>NW_020455843.1:3984236-3993360 GCF_003342845.1 Nothoprocta perdicaria | reverse complement strand
CCTTTTCCAGAGACAGGAGAGGGGACAATCCGCAAAGGAGATCCCTCCTTTTCCAGAGAAGCTGCCTGGAACCAAGTGCCCCGCGAGCCACTTTGCGACACGGCTGAGAACGGGCGGTACTCAGCTTCTCTTGGATTTATTTCCACTATTTCGGTAAGAAATGAAGGTACAGACGCCTCAGAGCCAGCGCCGCTAACGCTGGGTAAGCCCAAGAGTCAGGGAAAAGATCTCCCAGGGAAACCCGAATGTGGAGCAGGAAGGTCCCCGTGGAAGGACAGGGTGTGTGACGGGACAGGGCTGCCCTGCTCCCTCCTAGCAGCGAAGCAGCAGCTGGATTAGTGTGGAGCAGGGAGCAGGAGCCGGCACAGGCCGCCCACATGGGAGCTCAGCCTTTACAGCCTCCTTATTCCTCATCTTCCCTTCTGGGGGACAAAAATCCTCTCTAAGGGAAGCAGGAGAAGCCAGCGTGGCCCCTTGCCCAGGCCCTGGCCTTCCCGGCTCGCCGCATCCAAGGTGGGAGCAGGCAGGGGATCCCTAGGAATACTGTGTAACAGGAAACCACGGCTTCGCCGCTAGCAGGTTTGAAGCACGCATGGAAAACTGGCCTCGGGAGCAGCAGCAGCGCTGGGCGCCCGGCCAGACCGCGGCGCCGCGAGCGCCACGAAGCAGCGGCTGCCGAGAAGTGATAGACCCTAAAAAGAAAGAGTAGAAAAAAGCCCCCCTGACCGGTACTTGAAGCACAGAGCAAGAGCTGGGCACGCTGCCGCGGCGCCGAGTCCGGCCGGGAAGGAACGCGGCCCCATCCCCGCTCCGGCCACGTGTCCCGCGTGGGGAGCAGGGACACAGTCTTTGCGAAGCCGCCCCTGGGGCTCAGTACTTCACACCCGGCACAAACTCCTTGGCGTCTGGATTCAAGTTGCTTTTGCTCTGCAAGAGAGGAGGGAGAAGGGCCCTGTTGGTGCTTAGACACCCCCATGTGCTCCCGTTTCCGCCCTCTTGGTTCCTCCACAGACGGAATCACGGAATGGTTGAGGTTGGAAGGGACCTCTGGAGACCATCTAGTCCAACCCCACTAAGGCAGCGCTTAAAAGGGGGCAGCTCAGAAGTGTCTCCCCCCAGGACGGGCTTTGGAGGACAAAGCTGTGAGAACCTCTGTCCCTCTCCTGGTTCTTGGGTGTGCAGAGCGGTTGTCACCCAGGCTGTGTGGTGCAAAGAGCCTGGTTTTAGTGTCACCCATGGCAGAAGGGGGTCAGGAACTGCCTGAGCCACCCACACCAGCAGCCTCCGAGCTGCCGGTGCATGTAGCCCTCGCCAGCCCTGCAGGCTTCTCCTGCTTCCAAGGACGAAAACAGGCATCTCCTGAGCCCTCCTGGTCTTCCAGGACATCCCAGCTCTGCCTGGAAGTCAGGAGAGGCCCCGCTTTGCCCCGAGTCCCCAGTGAAACCTGCCCTGTGCCCACGGCAGTGCCGCTTCTCCCAGCTCCTTACCAGGATGTCCTCCGAGCTGTGGTCTTCGGCCACCGAGAGCCCGTTGAGCTGCTGCTGCAGCTGCCCAAGGCCCTGGGGCAGGTCGCGCGAGGGGATGAACCACTCCTGGTCCTCCTCGTCCAGCATCTCCTGGAAGCAGCGGTCCAGGAACTCCTGCTCCTGCAGCTCCTCCTCCACCTGCCCAGAGAGACCAATTAGGCACCCGTGTGTTTTCCACACGCTGCCCTCCACCGCGGAAGCGGCCCCTGCAAGGCAGGAGCCCCAGGGAAAGGCTCGGTAGCCTCCGAGCTGGGTTTTAAACCCAGCACCCACAGGTCCAGGTGGGAATGGGGCAGGGTTTACAGGGCAGCTGCCCAGGCCCAGGGTGCTCCAGGGTGCCACGACCCGGCAGGGCTGGCTGTGGAATCCCAGCCGGGACACTGGGATTCAATGAATCCCATCCCGATGGGATGGAGCATTGAATCCCAGCCAGGAAGCTGGCACAGAGGGGCCAGGCAGCGCCGTGGTGGTGTTGGCCGGCGCTGTGCTCGGCTCCTGCAGCTCCACAAGCCCCAAGGAGCACCAGTGAGCGCTGGGAGAACCTGGCAATGAGCCTGGGGAGTCGGAACGCTCCGAACCCACAGCCTGCCCTGCGGGCAGCTCAGCTGGGCCGCAAACCCGTGCCGGGCGAATGAGCAGCTCCCCCGAGAGGCTGAGCCCCTGCGCTCGGCGCAGCCCCGTGCGCAGAGCGGTGCCCGGCAGCCAGGCCGGGCAGCTCCAGACGCTGGTGCTGCAGGGAACGGGGCCTGTGCCAGCCTGGAGCAGCCTGGAGCAGCATGGAGCAGCCTGGAGCAGCCTGGAGCAACCCAGGTGCAGGAGCAAAGGCCAGGCAGTGCGCAGGGACAGCTCATTCCTGCAAAGGAAACCCGGGATAAGCAGAAGTGCCCGGGCGCTGCGCTCCACGTTGTCGCCTGCCCTAGGCTGGGACAAGCCAAACCTGCAATCTCTTTCCCTTTGCAACGCGGCTTTCCACCCGCACCATCCCCAAACACCCCAAATCCCATATCCATGTTCTCCGGAGCCACCACCCGCCTCCAGCTCCGGTCCCGCTGCGCTGGCCGCAGTGCCAGTTTGCTGCTACCAGCTGCACATGTGGAGCAGCCTCCGCAGTGCCCCTCAACAGCCCCTTCCCATCCCGGCCCCTCGGCCCTGCTGCTGGCAGCTCCGCTCCGCTGCCGCCCGCGCTGCAATCCCGCAGAGCCGCCTTTTTTCCCACATCTTCCAAAGCAACCTCCCCCTCCTGCGGCGGGTCTGTAGGGCACACGTTTCCGTGGGCTTCTCGGCCCGCAGTGCCCGGGAGCCACGGGCTGGAGCGCCAAGAACATCCTGGTGCTTGTTGGTTCCGACCGATCTCCGTGTCCGGCTTCCTGCCCTCGCGGGCGCTTTCCAGCTGCATCCCGAGGGAAGTTCCGCTCCGTTGTCCCCTCGGTGCCGGAGCCTCCTCTCCAACAGAGCCGACCTCGCTGCGAGCCGCTCCTTAGCTCTTCTCCCCCTGGAAATCCCGTGAGGGATTCCCAAGCTCCCACGTGGATATCAGGCTAAATACCCAGGATATACCCAGGATATCAGGCTCCGGGAAGGGCGCCTGCAGCCTGGGCTCTGGGAGCGCCTTCCTGCAGCAGCAGCGCTCACAATCCATCCCGGCTGGGCAGGAATCTCCTTCACCATTAGCTGTAATTATCATTATGCAATATCATCCCGTAATTATCCTCACGTGGGTTTCAGTGGCCGCTCTCAAATATAACCGAGAAAGGATGAGTAAAAGCGGGATAGCCCGGGGTGCTCCCACAGCGCCCAGCTGCGCATCCCGCGCTCCTGTCGCCCGCCCGGCCTGTCCCGGCATTCCCAGGGAATATTCCCGCACGAGGCCCGGAGCTGCGGGCTGAAGGGCGGGATGATGAGAAGCGAGAGGAGAGCGGGTGAGAGACGGTGCCGCTCGCACCGCTCGGCCTCGGCGCGGCAGCTCCCGACGAGCCCTTGCTGCTCCCACCGAAATCCCATACCGGCTGGCTCGCGCTTCCCGAGGGGCTTCTGACTGCCGGGTGGCGGGAGTGACGCCACTCGCGTTCCCATGGCATTCCCGAAGAGCTGCGAGGCCGGGAGCGGGAGCTGGCAAGGGCCGAAGCGCAGGCGGGATCTCAGCTGCACCAGCTGCTTTCTTTGCTCCTCTTTTTCTCCAGCTCCTCGGCGCTCCGGGCCAGAAACCAGCTCAGGTGCCAGCCCCGCTCCGTCCCCTTCTCCTCCCTCCGCCCCACGCTCTTCCCGAGGCCGCGTTTCACAAGAGGAGCTAGGGCGCCTGGCCGTGCGCCGCGGCCGCCGGGCTGCCTCCTCGCGGCGCTCGAGCCCCGCCGAGCCCTTGGGCGCGAGCCCGGGCAGGGCTGGCCGCCCTGGCACCTCCTGCTTCCTGCGGGAGGAAGCGATTCCAGATGGAGACGTGGTGCTGGGAACCCCTCTTTGGAGACCAAGGGGGTGGGAGGCTGAAACGCAGCCTCCCTGCGCCCAGCCTGCCGTGAACCGCGGCGGTCGCTGCCACTCAGCTCCCGATTCCCGGCTGTCCATGTGCGCGGCGGGGTGGGAAATGCTCCAGGTGCTGGGTCCGGGCGCAGGTGATGCAGCTCAGGCAGCCAAAGCAGCACGGAGCAGCACGGAGCAGCAGGAGCTCCATCCCTCCCCGGCTGAATGCGAGCGGCTCTGGGGCCTCGTCCTGGCCTTGGCCCCACGGCAGGACGGGCAGGCACGGCCGCTTCCAGCAGCGCTGGGGCTGCTGCCCTGGGATGACTCCCACCCAAAAGGGCAGGTACGAACGTAAGAACTCATCCCCGAGACAGCAGCGCTGTGAATGCTCCGAGGTCAGGGTTGTGAACGCTCTGAGTTCAGCACTATGAACGCTCCGAGTTCAGGGTTGTGAACATGCTGAAATCAGCGCTACGAACACTCTGATTTCAGCCCTATGAATGTTCTGACTTCAGTGCTATGAACACTCTGATTTCAGTGCTACGAACGCCCTGAGGTCAGTGCCAGGAATGCTCTGCAAGAGATGCTGGGGGCTGATCTTTGCTGTTGTCCCCAAGCGGAGCACACAGGGAGCGGACACCTCGGCTATCAGATGCCTGGGCTATCAGAGCAGGGCCCAGGAAGAACAAAGCCATCGCTGGCCTCCGCGCGCGAGCCTCACGTCCCGGGGTGGCAGAGGACGTTTCCCGGCTTTGCTCATCGCCCGGCAGAGCCGGCAGCAGGAGCGAGTCACCGGAGCCGCCCGCTCTGCAGGGCCAGCGGTGACTCCCGCGCACGCGGCCCAAGCAGCAGCACAGGCAGCCTCTGCAGTGCCCTGCGCTCGGCGCTAGCCCCAGAGGCGCAGGGCTGCCGCCCCGTGCTCCTCCTACCTGCCTGTTGAAGTCCTCTTCGTTCTCCATCCACATGTACTCGGCGAAGGGGTTGCCCTCCTTCTCATCGTGCCCGTTCACCGCCTGCTCCTCCTTGCACTTGGCGCTGGCCGCTGTGGTGTTGGCGACGTCGGAGCCGTTCATGGTTGCGGAGTCTGCGGAGGAGGAGAGCAGGGTGAGGGGGCCGCAGCGCCCCACGCCGCCCCATAGCCCACGTTCCCAGTGCAGCGGGCTGCAACGGGCTGCCCCATTGAACCTGGGGGTGTGGGGCAGCCAGGGACTGCCAGAGTGCCCCATGCTGCCCCATAGCCCACGCTCCTGGGGGCTGCAATGGGCTGCCCCACTGAACCCAGGGGTTTGGGACAGCTGGGGACACTGTGCGCACCGGGACCTGGAGCAAGGGGACAACCCGGGCAGCGTTTCCGAGGGCCCACGGCCATGAACACGCACAGATGTCATCCCAAACGGGCCGTCCGGGCAGCCGCTGCGTCCCGCGGCCTCGGGATCCTGCCGGGCTCGGCACCACCGCGGGATCCTGCCGGGCTCGGCACCACCGCGGGATCCTGCCGGGCTCGGCGCCACCGCGGGATCCTGCCGGGCTCGGCGCCACCGCGGGATCCTGCCGGGCTCGGCGCCACCGCGGGATCCTGCCGGGCTCGGCCCCACCGCGGGATCCTGCCGGGCTCGGCCCCACCGCGGGATCCTGCCGGGCTCAGTGCCACCGCGGGATCCTGCCGGGCTCGGCACCACCGCGGGATCCTGCCGGGCTCAGCACCACCACGGGATCCTGCCGGGCTCAGTGCCACCGCGGGATCCTGCCGGGCTCGGCGCCACCGCGGGATCCTGCCGGGCTCGGCACCACCACGGGATCCTGCCGGGCTCAGTGCCACCGCGGGATCCTGCCGGGCTCAGCGCCACCGCGGGATCCTGCCGGGCTCGGCACCACCGCGGGATCCTGCCGGGCTCGGCGCTGCCGCAGGCCGCTGCCGTGTCCATGACTCGTTTTCCAAACCCGGACACAGCGGCGCCGGTGGCACCCACGCGAAGCCGGGGCCACGAGCAGGCCCGTGTCCCCACGTGCCGCTGTCCTCGAGGCTGCGGGGCACATGGCCTCTCCAGGGCGTCCCTTCGCCCACGCAGGCCCCTGGGAAGCGGGCCAGACCTCAAGCCGTTCATTACTTATTTCTGCCACCAAATACAGCAGGAGAGCCAAACCTGCCCGCCTGCAACCAGCAGCCGAGCGTGAATTCCCGTCCGCCAGGACAACGCAGCCTGCGGGAAGGCGGCACAAGCACCAGCTTGGGGTACCCCGCGATTTCCCTGCAGAGCCCCTTTCACGGAGGTTTGCTAATGGAAACACGGGGATTGGTGCAGCAGATATTCCCAGCTCCAGAAGGGAGGGCTAGGAATCCCAGCCGGCAGCTCCTCAATGGAGGGCAGCAGGAGCAGGTGGACGGGAGGACACGGAGAGGTTCCTGGGACACACAGTGGGCAAGAGCAGCCTGCGGCACGGGGGCAGGAAGCGAAATCAGACTGAAAACTCATGGAGACGCCGTGGAAGAGGCAGAACGTGACACAGCTCCATGCAGGTCTCCTGCGGGTGAGGGCCCGCAGCTGCAGCCAGTGCCAAACGGAGCGCTGGAAGCCGGGATTTCTTTGGGAGAGGGACAGGTCGGGGCTTGCTTGGCCTGCAGGAGGCTCCGGGCAGGGAAGCCGGGAGCACACGGCGCCCACCGCAAGCTCCGCGCAGCAAAAGGCCTTGCAGAAAACCGGCCTTTTGTCTCCACGCACATCAAAGGTTCTTGTCTTCTTGCAGGAGCAGAAATTAGGGTTTTGGGCGGGGAGTGATGGGGAGACCGCAGGGGACACGGGGAACAGCTGCCCTTTGGGGGAGCACCCAGACTTCCCGCCCGGCACCGCCCCGGTTCTGCGGGACGTTCCGCAGGATTTGCAGAAGGTTCCATGGGTTCTGTGGGAGGTTCTGCAGGTTCTGCGGGAGGTTCCGCAGGCTCCAGAGAGGTTCCACAGGTTCTGAGGGATGTCCCACAGGTTACAAGGGGGTTCCACAGGTTCTGCGGGAAGTTCCACAGGTTCCGCAGGAGGTTCCGCAGGTTCCACGGGAGGCCAGGGCAGCGCCAGGAGCGCCAGGCGCCGTCAGCACTTCCCAACGCAGCCCACGCAGGGCCGGTTTTCCAGCCCCCGGTGTCCCAGCCCTCTTGCCTCTTCCTAAAGAGGCGGATGGAGCTACGGAGAGACGGGGCAGCCGGAGAGCAGCCCAACGGGGACAGCTCCAGGACAAGAGGGCGCTGGGCAGGGCGGCACCACCAAACCCACGGGGCTCCAGAAGCGGGGGCAGCAGGAGCCCGAACCTCCGTTTTGGGCCCAGAGCCGCCGTTCCCTGCTCGGAGCTCCTGCGACTCCCCGGCTCCGGGTACCTCTTTGCTCCGCGGGATCCGCGGGATCCGCGGGGCAGGAAGCGCCGGGCGGGATCCCGGCCGCGCGTTCCCAGCGGGTGGGGATCCCGGCGGCTCCCCAAAGCGGCAGGGCCCGAAGGCAGCTCTTAATCGCCCCGTTTTCCCCGCTCGGCGCAGGCTCCAAGGTCGCGTTTCGCCCTTATCTGTGGCGCTGGGAACGGGCAAACAGGCTCCGCGGGCGCTCCCGGCCCCGGCGCATGGAAAAATGTGTGTTCTTATGAGCAGACTTGGTGGATTTGCGTCCCCTTCCATGTCCTGCTGGAAAAGGGAGCCAGTAAAGAGACAGTCTTGAAGCCGGGATCCCGAGGAACCGTGTCCAGAGCACACAGCCCGTGCCCGAGAGCCGCAGCCACGCAGAACCCCGCTCCAGGAGGCCGTGAATCCCAGGAATTACGTGCTGCGGTGCCCATGGGATGGGCAATGATCCTGTGAGGTCCCGACCAGTCCGCACAAGCACTTCCAGGGGTTCCTAATGCTCCAGGGCCTGCCCGGAGCTGGCAGAGGGCTGGCAGGGGACGCAGGGCCGCTGGAGACAGGAGCCCTCCGAGCTTCCCGCTGACAGACGGTTCCCATTTTCCCGTCGCTGGGATGCGCAGAATTGGGGTTTCTCCTCCTGCCCGGCACGCGGGGTCCCTGGCACCCACACGGAGCCCATCCCGTCTCGCTCAGCGGGCACCGCGCGCACAACGTGTCCGCGTTGTCCAGGGAACACGCGGCAGGTGAATCCCGGCGGGAACGCTCCCGATCCTCGCGCTGCTTCTCGCTCCGGCGGCGCCTCCAAAGGGTTAAGAGGCGCCGCCGGCCGCGCCAAGGACACAGGGGCCTCCTTGTGCTCCAGACGGTGCCGGGGCAGCCAGCGCCGCGTCCCGGCGTGCCGGCGGGGCTTCCCGGCCTGCCGCCCTATAAATAGCCTTGGGAATCGTCCCGCACGCACACAAACAACTCGTTTACCCAGGGAAACACGGCAGGCTCCGGGAAACCGGGCGCTTGCTGCTCATCCCAGCCGGATAACTCGCGGCACGAGGCTGGCCTGGGCACTGATGTCTGCAGGAATTCGTTTCCCAGTTAATATTCCCGCCCTGTGCTTCCATGCTGCAGATGGGAGCCTCTCCTTGCCGTCACCCGCCAGGGAAACGCGTCCCATTGCTCGGGATAAGCTCATCCGCTGCTGCAGGAACAGCCCCCAGTTTCTTTGGGAGCCAAACGGAGCGCGGCCGGATCCCGATGTTGCTTTAAAGGCACCGGGAACCGGCATCACAACCAGCTAAACCAGTCCCGCTGTGTCCCCACAGGAAGAGACACCTCCTTCCCAGCTCCCCCCGCCGTGCTCCTCGCTCGCTGCTCCGATCCGCGCCCGGACACGCATGGGAATGAGGCGCAGGGCAGGCAGGAGGAGCTCCCTAACGCGCGGCCCTCTCGGCTGTGCCTGCTTCCGGAGCGGCCGCGCGCAGGCACTTCCACAGGGACACCTCGCCGGGTCGCTCCCGCATGGATTCTGCTGTCAGCGCAGCTCCGGCAGCCACGGGCACGGCCGCGCGGAGCCGCCCCGCGAGCTGCCCTGCAGGGAATGCCTCCAGAGGGAGTCCGGGCCCTTCCTCCGGAGGGAATCCCCTCCTTCCCTCCAAAGGGAGTCCTGGCCCTTCCTCCGGAGGGAATCCCCTCCTTCCCTTCAAAGGGAGTCCATCCTTCCCTCCAAAGGGAGTCCTGTCCTTCCCTCCAGAGGGAATCCCCTCCTTCCCTG
>NW_020455843.1:3982592-3983900 GCF_003342845.1 Nothoprocta perdicaria | reverse complement strand
AGGGAATCCCCTCCTTCCCTCCAGAAGGAATCCCCTGCTTCCCAGCTTGAGGAGACATCCTGTGGGCACCAGAAGCCCCCGGGGGGGTTCGGCGCCCGCTTTCCAGCCGTGATGCCGGATTGGCGCCGGCAGCTCCGGAGCGGGCCGGCCCGGTGACGCTGCGGGGGAACCTCCCCGCGAGGGCCCTGCTGCGATGGGCCGAGGCCACGGCGGCGGCCGGGCCCGCACTCCGCGTTATCCCTCGGGAAGCGCCCGCCGGGCCCCGCGGACGCTGCGCCCCACGCGCCTCGGGGATCCGGGCCCGAAGGAGCCGCTTTCCCCGCTCGAGGAGCCGGGATCTCAACACACCCCCCGCGGAGGGGCAGGGAACCCGCGGCACGAATGCCTGGCACGGAGGGATTTTTCCGGGGCTGCTTCCCGCGGAGCAGCAAGTGCACGGGCACATTAACGCTTTTCAGTATGGTTTTCACTACTGCTTTTCACCTTCATGCGGGGAACAAAAGCTTAGGAGGTGGCACGGGGACACGGGGACACAGGGACGGGGGGACACAGGGAAATGGGGATAGGGGGGTGGGGGACATGGGAACAGAGGGACATGGGGACAGGGGGACAGGGGAACACAGGGACACCCGGACATGGGGACACAGGGACACTGGGAATGGGGGACATGGGGACACGGGGACCGGGAGACACGGGGATGGGGGGGCGGGGGACATGGGAACAGAGGGATATGGGGACAGGGGGACACAGGGACATGGGAACACAGGGACACGGGGACAGGGGGACATGAAGACACAGGGACAGGGGGAATGGGGGACACGGGGACAGCGGGACACAGGGACAGGGGGACATGGAGACAGGGGGATGGGGACAGGGGGACATGGGCACATGAGGACACAGGGACAGGGGGAATGGGGGACACAGGGAATGGGGGACACGGGGACAGGGGGAATGGGGGACACGGGGATAGGGGGACAGGGGACACAGGGACATGGGCAATGGGGGACACGGGGACAGGGGGACACAGGGACACCCGGACATGGGGACACAGGGACACTGGGAATGGGGGACATGGGGACACGGGGACCGGGGCACACGGGGACAGGCCGTGGGGTCTCCCGGCCGGCCGGTCTCACCCCGGCCCCGCAAGCACACGCGTGTGTTACCTATAGCATTCTATCCACGAACCGCGGCCTCGCGGACACGTGCGCCTCGTGGCCGCGGCTCGGGCGGCACCGGAGGCCCGGCAGGGCCCGGCGGGCGGCGGGAGCGGCGCGGAGCTGCCGTCCCCGCGCGGAGCGGCCCCCG
>NW_020455843.1:3948822-3981297 GCF_003342845.1 Nothoprocta perdicaria | reverse complement strand
CCCGCGGGGAGCGGGGGGAGGCGGCGGGTCCTGCCCGGCCCCGCGGTGACGCTCCCGGGGCGGGCGCAGGGCGGCGGTGCCGGGACCCGGTGTCCCCGGTGTCCCCGGTGTCCCCGCAATGCCGCCCCCCCGGGGCCGCGGGCCCGAGCGCCCCCCGGCGCCGCCGCCCCTCGACCCGCTGCAACGGTGAGTGCCGGGGGGCAGGGGGGGCGGCCGGGGTCCCCCGGGCTGTGTCCCTATGGGGGGACCCCCCGGTGGCTGCGCCCATGGGGACAGCCCTGGAGCTGCCCCTCAGTGCCCGTGGGGACATCCCCAGTGGCCGCGGGGCGCGTGACCCGGTGGCCGTGGGGTCACCCTGGGGTGTCCCCTGGGTGGCCGTGCCCAAGGGGACACCGCTGCGTGGCCATGGGGCGCGTGTCCCGGTAGCCGTGGGGCACAGCCTTGGTGGCCACCCCTGGGTGCCCATGGCGGGTGGCCCCGGCTGGTTGTGGGGCTGCCCTTGGCGGCCACGGGGTCATCCTGGTAGGATGTTCCTTGGTGGCCACGGGGTGACGGCAGTGGCCGTGGGGTGACTCTGGTGGCCATAGGGTGGTCCTGGTAGCCAAGGGGTGATTCCGGTGGCCATGGGGTGTTGCTGGTGGCCATGGGGTGACCCTGATGGCTAAGGGGTGATTCTGGTGCTGTAGGGTGACCTTGGTGGCCAGGGGGTGATTCCAGTGGCCGTGGGGTGATCCCAGTGGTCATGGGGTGACCCTGATGGCCATGGGGTGACCTGGTTGCCATGGGGTTTCCCTGCTTGCCACGGGGTGTCCCTGGTGGCCGTGGGGTGACATTGGTGGCCGTAGGGTGACCCTGGTGGCCATGGGGTGTCCCTGGTGGCCGTGGGGTGACATTAGTGGCTGTGGGGTGACCTTGGTGACCATGGGGTGTCCCTGGTGGCCGTGGGGTGACATTAGTGGCCGTGGGGTGACATTAGTGGCCGTGGGGTGACCCATCGTCCTCTCCACGAGCCGCAGGGTGCTCCGTGCCCGCGCAGGACACGGTGTCCCCGTGCCCCGGGGCGCGCTCCGGCCGCGCTATTTCCGTAGGCGCCGTCAGGGGCCGGGAACGCCGCCGTCCCGCCGGCGCTAAGCCGGGCGGCGGGCGCCGGGCCCGGGGCCTCCTTGTATGGCCGAGCGCCGCGGGCGCCCAAAAATAGCGCGGCCGCCGCCGCATCCGCCGCCGCGGGGCCGGGAGCGGCAGCGTCCCAGCACCCAGCATCCCAGTGCCCCAGCTCCTACTGTCCCAGCATCCCAGTGCCCCACTTCCCAATAGCCCAGCTCCCCAGTGTCCCAGGATCCCAGCGTTCCAACTCTCAGTGCCCCAGTTCCCAGTGTCCCAGTACCTCAGCTCCCAGCATCCCGGTGTTTCACCATCCCAGCACCCCAGCTCCCAGTATCCCAGTGTGCCAGAATTCCAGCTCCCAGTATCCCCATGTCCCAGTATCCCAGCTCCCATTATCCCTGTGTCCCAGCTCTCCCAGTGCTCCCAGCAAGCTCTGGGTCTGCCCTGGTCGCTCCCTGCTCCCCACACAATCCTGGATACATTCCCAGCCGGGGGGGCAGCGCTGCAGGAAGGATGTCGGTATAGACACACATACACACACATATGCACACAAATATATATATATAATATATATATATAGGGGTAGGAGAGAGCCGGCGCCCGCCCTGTGTCCCGCATCCCAGCGCTGCCGGCTCAGAGGCACCATCTGCTGGGAGAAGCTCCCGGAGCTTCGGTCCGCTCCATGACCACAGCGCTTCCCGCTGGGGAATGTCCTGCAGGACAGGGCTGCACGTCCTGGAAAAGCCCCTGTGGAGACGTAGGGGATGTCTGTAGCACAGGGCAAACCCCTTCCCATGCTCCTGGATGCGGATTTTTCCCATTAGCCAATGTGGAGTGACTCCAGAGCCCATTTGCTGCAGCGGGAACGGGCAGGAATTGCCCCGTTTGAACAGCAGGCTTGTGTGCTCCCCGGCTCCCACAGCGGAATTATCTGCTATTTCCAGTGGCTTCTGCACTTCTGTCCTGGAAATGCCTCTCTGAGGCAACTTGCATGAAGCTTGACCTGGAATAGCACGAATGGAATGTCCTGGAATCGCGTGGAGTGGTCGGGACAGTCCGGGATTGCCTTTGGAAAGAGGGGGGCTCCGTGTGACGGTGCCACACGCGCATCCCTGGCCATGCCCAGGGCTGCCTTTCCATCGCAAGGACAGGGACTGAAATCACTTCCCAGAAGGAAAACAAACATCCCTGCCATTCCCTGTCATCCCTAACCTCACCCAAGGCTGAGGCTTCCGAGGCCTGCGGGCAGTGCCGGCTCCTCCAGGTAATTCCCAGAGCTGCTCCCTCCTGGAAACTGGCTGGATCCGGAGCCCTGCCCAGCTTCCCAGCAGAATTCCCTGATAAAACGAGGGGGGATCCAGCTCTGGCTGAAAGCAGCTGCCTTCGACCCCAGGTTTCCCATACACCGAGTGCTCCGCGCGGGAGACCCGCGGGATGAGGAGCCGGGGACGGCCGCACGCGGCCTTGGGACAGGCGGTCCTGGAGCTCTTGGTGCATCCCGGGCTCCGTATTCGCACTTCCATGGCGCCTTCCAAGACAGCTCTGCTGCAGTCGATGAATCGATTGCAAATTTAGCAGGAACGAATTGCAGCAGTGGATGAACTGGTTGCAAACTCGGCCGCCAGACGTACCGAGGAGCAGGGGCAGTTGCAGAGCGAGGCAGGCGCATGCAGCCGCACGAGGATACGGATACGGCCCGGACACGCTCCCAAACACTCCTTTTGGCTGCTCCTTCCCCTCCTCATTGCAGCCTCAGCCCCCCTCGCTGTTCCTCAGGAAAAGGAGGTGGGAAAACTCCTGGTGTCTCCCGCGGGAGCTTCCCCCCCGCAGCCCTGACCTCGTGTTGTCACGAAGGCAGAAGGGATTTCCTGTCAGCTTGGAGCCTTCCTAGGACCTCAAACACTGTGGCTCAAACAATTCCTCATTTTCGGCTGTAAATGTCCAGCTGCGCTGGCAGGGCACGTTGTCCGTGCATCAGACCGGCTCGCAAAGGGCAATCCAGGCCTGGGTGCCTGGGAAATGAGGTAGCGCAAGTCGGGAGCACGCCGATTCCCAAGCTTGGGAAACGCTTCTTCCAGCTCTCCCGAACGAGCTCCTCGTGTTTCCTTGCTGGGAAGAGCGAGTGCGTGTGGCCTGTGCGAGCCCCGGGCTGCAGGGCTCGGCAGCGCAGGGCACATCCCCAAAGCCAGGACTAGCGGGAAGCCTGCGCGTCCCGGGCTGCAGCGTGCTCTGCCACAGGCGGGTTAGGGGGAGCACGAGGCCCGCGGGCTGCTCCCGGGTGCATCCAGCTGCAGGGGGCATTCCAGAGCCCGGGAATCACTGGGGAGCGGAGGCGGAGCGCCTGGCGGGGAGGACAAGGAGGGACACGCAGCGACTTCGGAGCTCGCTGCCATCCGCCCGCTGTCTCCTGTGGTGTTTGTGGGCTCCGCTGTCCCCAGAGCGGGCTCCGGGCCGGCCATCCAGCCCGGTCCTTACCGGGACACCCCGTCGCTCCCGCCGCCTGCGCTGAGGTAACGGCGCCACGCGGCGGCCGCTGCGCTTATATAGCGCAGGGCGCTCCCAGCACGCTCTGCGGCACGGGCAGGTGCCCTTCCGCGCACGCGCAGCCGGCCGCACTGACGCAGGGGAGGTGATGCGCATGCGCCACTTTTGCCCACGAAGGGTCTCGATCCCCCGCAGCTTCGCGGGGCTTGGTGCGCATGCGCGTTGGCCCGCAACCCTCCGCCGTAACGCACGCGCAGAAGCCGTGCGGGTGCCGGCTCGCTCTGCGCATGCCTCGCAGCGCGGCAGCTGCGCAGTGCGTCCGCTCCCCCGCCCATCGGCGGTGCGCGCGCGCAGGCGCAGTGGCGCCCAGCGCATCCTGCCGCGGCCGGCGCGGCGGCGCCCGCTTCGCTTCGCTTCGCGTCGCTTCCGTTCGCTTCGCTTGGGAGCGGCGGCAGCCCCGGGAGGCGCGGGACGAGGAGGCGCGGAAGAGCAGCGCGCCGGGAGCAGCGCGGCCCCGCCGCAGGTAGGAGCTCGGGGCTGGCTTCCCTGCCCCCCCCCCGGGTGGCGCAGCGGGGGCTGCGGGGGGGGGGCGCTGCCGCCGCACAAAATGGCGGCGCCGTCACGGGGGCCCGGGCCCGTCCGCACCGGCGGCTCCGCCCCGCGCCCCCCGCCGCCTTGGCGGCTCCTTCCCACCCGCTGTTCGCTCGTCTTTAACTTCCCTCTGTGCCAAGTTGTGCCTCAGTGGAAGCTCCAGCCTCTCATTCCTCCCCCCCTCCAAATTCTTCAAATCTCGCACTTCAAACACATCCAAGCGAAGCTATCCCACCCGTTTTGCCTCTGGAGCTGGATATGGAGCGGCTTTCCCCCTGGTGGAGAGCTTTGTTACGATCATCACATCCTTTGGGGCTCCGGCCGTGGGCAGCACCTCCCTTGTGTTTATCAAGGCCCCAAAGCTCCTTCCCGTGTTTCCTCCTCCCGTGTCTGGCTCCTTGGCTCTGAGGAAGGGCTTGAAATAACTGAATGGGTTGAAGTAACTGAAACTGAAATAAAAACCCTTTTCACCCTGGGAAGGGCCGGGGTGGCCCCGGCCCGGCTGGGCTGGGAACTGACCCCACCAACCAACACAATGTATGGGACAGTGGCTTTTTGGGGGCTTAAATACGTGCCTGGTTGCTATAGCGGTGCAGTTGTAATCATCTTAATGCAGCGTTGGGATAGAGACGGCTACATTTTAAAAATATGTATTTCTATAAAGTTGTTTAAAGTGAAATAACGGATTAAAATGCACTCTTGTTTTTTAAATGGCTTCCATCCACCTTGGTTTGTAGCCCAGAACAGCTGTGTAAATGCGTATTCATTTCTGAATTACGCTCCTGCTTTTGGTACAGGGCCCTTCCCTACAAAACATCAAGTTATAAAAATGCGGTGAGGTCTTGAGGAGGGTGGGTATACAAGTGAGTAATTAATCTCCCTATGGAGAAGGTACTTCTCAAAGGCCAGAAATGTGCTCGATTGCACTTTTGCCTCTTTTGGTTTTTATTTTTTTTTAAAGAAGAAGATAATTGGCAGAACTCGGAGCAGTCGCACTGGCCTCGAGCGCACGGGGGACGAGGCTGGTTTGGCGGCTCCTGCCGCTCCTGGGGCGGATAAAGTGGGATAAAGTGATGTCCATGGCAGGGTGGGAATCCGAGCAGTTCCAATCCCGCTGCACCGCGGGCTGCTTTTTAATTCCCTTCTCCTACCAGCACCTCCCACAGTCCGATGTGGGGCTGGATTCGGGGAACTTCCCAAGTGTTGAGAGCTCTGTTAGTTTTTACCAAGCTGTTCGCTCCAGCAAACCCGCAGAGCTCTTCTGCGGGTGGAACAGAAAGGAAGCGGAAGCGTTTTTGCAATATTTCACATTTAAAGGTAAATATGGTGTTATATCTTTGAGATGGAGTTAGATCATGCAATATTATATACTTTTAGCAAGTTCTGGGTTAGAAACGATAGTTTTGGCTCTTTGTAGGGCCCTCTGGGGCACATCTTTCACATGAGGTGCCCCGGGCTGTGCCTGCCTCGGGGCTCATTGCGTGGCATTGTGTGACTGTCTGCGCACGTGGGACAGCGTGCAGGATTCGGGCTGCTCCAAAAAGAGAAAAATTGGAAGAGAAAAGTAGATTCCTCCTGCTGTTTTCTGCAAAGGTGCTGAAATGCCTCTTTCTTTTTGTCTTGTCTTCAGAGTTGCTTGCCAAAAGCCTGATCTGTGTGTGTCTGTGTATACACCTGGTGCACTGACCTCGCTTAACACTGCAGCAGAGTCTTTTGGGCATATTTCAGTGAAATACATCATTATGGGTATATCAGAGTGTGTTTACATTTAAGACACTTCACCTGCTGTTACGTTACTTTATTTTTTTTATAAAATGCTTTGCTATTTGAGGTGGTTATGTAACGGCTTCTGGCAGTGTCATACTAATCCTTAACACTAATTTCATGTTGAGTTTGCACAGCAAATAGGCTCTGCAGCTGGTTCATATATGCACATATATAGGGATAAGCACTTCTGATTTCGGGCAGACGTGACGCAGGGCAGAGTTTAGGGCTGATCACAATGAACTAGAACGCTCTGAGCAGCCTGTCTCGTGTTGGGTAATATTAAGGCAGGAATTAGGGAAGTAATTTTCTGACACTGAAGTAGTCTCAAGCAGCACGAACACGTATTAGTGGCTGCAAGAACAGTGAGTATTAAATAGCCACTTTTATAGCCAGTGAGTGTGATAAGCTTGTCATTTAAATAGCTTTTAACAGGCATCTACTTTGTGTGTCATTTTCCCCTCTGTATTGCTAAAGAAAAAGCAATACAGAAGCAGCAATTAGTTGTTAATTAACACTTCAGATTTCTGCAGTCTTTTTCTTGATTTTATTCTGGCAGGATGTTTATTTCTTTGGGAGGTGCTTTTTGAGTGTTAAGAGAATGCTTGAGATGTGTGTAATACAACGTGTTTAATGAAAGCAGCTTGTTTTGTAAGTTTTTGCAGGTATGGAGGAAAGCAAGAAATCAGTCATCTGGTCTGACTTTCAAGCTGCCACAGTATGTGTAGCTCGCCTGGTGTTTCTAGAGCAGAAAACTCACCTCAAGCTTGGCTTTCTCCTGTGTAGTGTCTGTAATTCGTGTTGATTCTGCGGATGTGGCTGGGCTGGCAGGGCTGAGAGCCCCGATTCAGCCACCGTTTCGTTCTGGGTTTTCAAGCAGTGGATCGAGGTGTTGTGGCAATTCCTGGCTTTATTTTTGTTCTGTTGGCGTCCTGCTGCTGCTGCGTGCCTCATCTTTCACGTTCAGGTTGCATGAAGTGGCTACGACCCAAATTTACGTTGCTGTCCCCGCAAACAGTGCTCCCTGTATTTGTGTTTTGGGTTTCCTGGCTTGCCATTGCTCTTTGTGTAGTGAAAATATTGGCTATGGGAGACTACTTGTTTGGTAAGAGTGTTTGTGTGCAGTGCTTGCCCTGCCGAAATGTCCTTGCTTTGCAGCCTCATCTCCACATGACTGCTGTGGGATTTGCACGGAGCCGGGGAAGTTAGGCCTGTTTAGAGAGACAAATAAGCAGAAAAGTACGCTTTGGTGGATTTTGCTAAACCCTATTGTCCGACAAAGCTTTCTCTTGTGATTAGAGAAAGCAGCTCCCAGCATTGCCAAACCTTTACCTTAAGCCTCCTATTTTGTTGACTTTTTTTTTCTTTTTTGTATTTCACAACTATTTCTGCCCCACCTCCAATCCCAAGAGCTTGAACTCAGCAACATTGCTGGTCACTGCTGTATTTCCTTTTTCCTCTGTGGAATTTCTCGTATTTGCATGAAATCTCCTGATCAGCAGAGCTGCAGCTCCATAATCCCGTGACTGCAGCTCCCTGTATCCTTAGCAGAGAGGTTATTCCGCGTCTCCGTCCTTGCTTCACTCCAGGTTTGTTTAGTAAATTCAGCTTTGTTAATATCCCGCTCTGGGTCATTTTGGTCAGCATTAGCCTTGCACAAAGAGGCGCCGGAAACAGGATATATTGAGTTTAAAAATGTAAGCAGTTATTTATTGCTAATACATAGAAAGATTGGCAATGGTTTATTGAGTCCTAGGGCTTGCTATGCTCTCTACCCCAGGCAGGCAGCCAAAAGGTATTTATTGGGCAGCTGGGATTAGGAGGGGAAAGGCTGGGCATCCTCCGTGCTGTTGAGTTGCTGTCGTTGCTCTCAGAACCACCTCCCTGCTCTTTGTTGTTGTTTTTTCACTTCACAGTTTCAAGTTGTCCTGTGTCGGTGTTTGTCCTGTTGAATCCTTGAGCTACTGGAGGTATCAGTTTCAGCGATCCCATCTCGATCTGTAACTTGTCCCTTTTTATCTCTCCAGACATTATCAGAACTTATTCTTGCCGCTCAGCAGTTTGTTGGATCCTTGCAACACACCAAACGGGACTCTGCGAGGGCAGGAACTTTGAGCTGGTTGCAGCCTGGTCTGGCCGTGTGGTCAAGGCAGGGCAGGTGCAGCACAGCCACCACGGCAGCAAATAGAGCAGCTATTTAGAGAGCTCTAGCGTGGAAGTCCAGAGCTTTGGATTTATCCACCTGGAATGGGGAACTCTGCAAAACGGACTGAGGGAGTTGAACGCAAAGCAGGAAAAAACATCATTTGGCTCTGCTTTATGTTACTCTGAAATTTTGAGTTTCAAGGGCTTTTTCAGGAGCCAAGTAAGCACTTGCAGGAGCATTTGCCTTTGGGGAATTTCACCTAATTTTCGTTTACTTGTGATTAAGTGCCAGCCTCTCCTTGCTTGGAGTTTCTAATCAAGATGTCACTGTAGCAGGAAAAATAGTGTAGAAGTTTGCAAAGCCATCCCAAAAAGAGCCTCTTTGAAAGAGGAAATAGAAAATCTGGCCTTAAATGCCCCAATATTATTTTACAGAGAGTCATAATGTTGGAATTGCTTAATCTTTCTGTTATTTGCAGCAATTTTTTTCAGAAAGGTTTGTTGTGAAACGTGGCTCTTTGGGGTTTCACTGCTCGCTTGCTGCTATGCAGCTGCTTTCTGGATGCAAGAGGAAGATCGTAGCATGCAACTAGCTCAGCAGAAGTGCAGCTCAACCACTTGGCTTCCACTTGCTGTTATTTGAGATGTAGTTAAGGCCAGTTGACAAGGTGACTGATTTCCTAGGTGTATCATCTCCAAAATACTGGCCTCACTTCAGGCCTTGCTAAAGTCCCAGGTGTTGTTTCATTGCAGGTAGGTTTCAGGGCGTTAAGAACTGTAGAGCATGAATAAAGCTGCTTTTTAAAAATTGAGCTTTGAGGTTACTTTGCTCATTTTGAATATGTTCATGGACTAGCCTTTTATGTGCTGAAGTTTTGTCTTTTGTATTTCTTCAGTCCATCATTGCGATGGAGAACCTAAAAGCCTTACTTTTAGAGATAAATTCTCCACGTCTGTTATCTTATTTTGCTGACTTAGGAAAGGAATATGTCCCTGTTGGATAGCACCATGTGCAATAGAAGTTTTTCTGGAGTGACAATTGTCAAAAAAAGTCATAAAACAAAAGACATCTCAGAAGTATCCGATATCAGGCGACCGATGGAGTATGCTTGTTGTCCTCTTCTACTTCCTGCTGCCCAGATCATCGTCTGTGACTATGTTAATGGTCCTCAAACTCTACAAAGAGGTTTGCAGAGCTGTAGAACTTGTTTGTTTCCTAATCTACGCAATTAAGGCTCTGTTTGCCCCATTGTCTGCTTATTTTTCAAGCGTTTTCTACTAATGTATTCTTGGTCGTGTTATGGATGGCTCTCCTATGCTGCACCAGGTGCTTCCCAGGTTAATGGGATGAGAGGTTTTTGTTGAGAGTTGTTGGGAAGGAGAACTCGGAAAGACCAGAGACTGCTCTGTCAATGTTTGCATCATAGTCTGTTTTGAAGGGTTGTGGAATAAGCTTGGGATGGCATGCAGGTACCACTTACATAGGATTAATATGCTTCAGGAAGAAGGAATAGTGGATCCAATGGGAATCCCCCCTTTACGAGGACTTCCTGTGTGTTTTTGTGGTGGAGAGGAGGCGTAAAGTTATTGCAGCTGGTGCATCTCGTTGGACTCGTAGCTAAAATGGGACCAGTGGAACTTGGAGATGTTTCACGTGTAGGTAGTGACAAAATGCAGAAATGGATCCTTAAAAACAGAAACTCTTGTGTGTGACTTTGAGCTTTCAAGCGATAGCTTTGGTTGTTGTCTGTTGAGTTGTGGTTCTCAAACTTGAGACCTTTAACCTTTACAAACTGTGTTTACAAACATGAGAGAAGCACCTCCATTTACTTCCTTTTTTAGGTCAGTTTGAATGAGCTTCAAACCTCCGTGCTCCAGAAACACCACAGGCAGGCTTAAAAACAACCAGGGACATCTACAAGCTGTGTTATGGTCATACTCAGTGGAAATCTGCTAGCAGAGCTCATTGAAACCATTGGGACCATCAGATCATCCAGCTTCAGGAGGCTGCAGATGGATAAGGGTGGGAGTTAAGGACCCCTTGGGGTCCTTCCAGACCCTCCTGGTTTGGGGGCACTGCAAATGCAGGCAGAACTGTGCAGATGAGGGGTCCTGCTTTGAAAGAGCTCCTCGAGTTTGTGCCTCCACATGAAGAACATGTTTCTGAAGCTCTGGAGTATTTCATGTTTCGTTAGTCTGGGCCTCACTTTTTTTTCCTTTCCTGTATTTCTGTGTTCTTTTATCACCTTGCAGGACTGACTTCCAAAGTGGTTTCAGCTGAAATAAAAGATGGTAGTTTCCCTTGCCCTTGTGCGTGTTTTATTCTTGAACGTGAATGGTTTCAGTTTTTAGCTGATTTTACACCTTTCTATTTGAATTTCTGTATGAAGATCTTGCCTTTAACAGCTGGGAAAGAAATTTTCTAGCCACAAAACTCAAAAATCCCTTTGTCACACCCTTTGAATACTTTCAGAGTATAGTAGCTTACCCCGGAGAGCAGTCATGGGAGTGCCTGTTCTGCAAACTTATCCACTGCCTTCAAATTGATTCCACAGTGACTTAACGTCCAAGCTGGGACTGTTTGGGATTTTCTACATAATGATTTCACTTGTAATTCATACTTGTAAACATTTGGAGATGTTTCTAATACTTTGGCTTACTGCTCATAAAATAACTCTGAATTTAAAGAAATCTGAAGGGCTGTCACTTAGAATTAAAATGTCAGTTTATTTAGAAAATACCGTAGAAAATTAAAACAACTGGATACGTTATGTGAGACTGAAATTGTTTGGTAAAATTATCTGGTGGATATGATTTTATGCAGCAAAAGAAAATGGTCTTGCCAAAAAGAATATCAAATTCAAAAGTATCATTTAAAGCTGTCATTGAAATAGGGTTTTATGACCTCACGTGTTTTTTTCACCGGCTATAGAATCCACTGCGTAAAGTAGGTGAAACGATAAAATAATCTAATACTTGTCTTTTAACTTTCAGCTTTGTGTTATTCTTGGAAAGTTTCGCACCACTTGTGAATTCCTTGAACCTTGGCCTTGCAAGGCCGCTTCTGTTGGGCCCTCCTCCTTTACAGCTTGCACAAATTAAGACCCAGTTGGCTCTTCAGCAATTGACCTCAGCTGCTACAAACGGTTCTGCAGCTCCCTATGCTTTGTTAAATCAGGCGTTTCTGAAAATCGCGATGTTTAGCCCTAGAGGAACTTTGCCTCAGAGGCCGAGAGGACCTAACCCGCCTGGCACAAAGCCTCAAGGCTCCTTTAGGGCAGGGGGCACGGCAGGTCTGCAGAGAAAGCCCGCTCCTGGAGCGCCCCAAGGCATGTCGCCGAGATTCTCGGGCCAGGAAACCTTTCAGTGGACGGGATTGCAGCGCACAAACGTTCAGGTAACTCAGCACAGAGCGGATCCGAGGCAGGTAAAGGAGAAGACGAACCTACACCAAGAGCACAAGGGAGAAGCTCGTACGAGTCGCTGGGATAGCAGCCCCTGCGCAGCCGCTGGGACAGCCGCGCAAAAGCCGTCTGCTCCGGCACGGATCACGGAGCAGAATTCCAACGCCCAGAGCCGCTACACGACGGAGAGCGCTTCCAGCATTTTAGCGAGTTTTGGGCTGTCCAATGAAGATCTGGAAGAGCTCAGCCGCTACCCGGATGACCAGCTAACCCCTGAGAACATGCCGCTGATCCTGAGAGAGATAAGGCTTCGTAAAATGGGGCGTCCCTTGTCCACCCTGCACCCTCGGAGCCGAGGGAAAGAAGCAGTTGGCAGCGCGGGCGGTCCAGCAGTCAAGAGTAAAGTGATTGATTACGGTCACGCGAGCAAATACGGTTACACTGAAGATCCTCTTGAGGTGTGTGTTTATAACCCTGAAGTACCAACTGAGGATCCCCTGGACGTGCGCGTCTATAATCCCGAAGTATCGAGCGGCGAGAGCAGGGAAGACTTCCCGCGGGATGCGAGTATGTCCCTGGGCGTCCTGCAGTCCGGCGTGACGTGTAACAGCACGTTTCCAGTCGAGGAGCTAATGAAGCAGATGGGATTCCAGAACGAGTCTTCCAGCAGCCGGTCGTTCTTCGCCCCGGAGGCGGCCGGGAAGGTGTCCGCGTTGTGCGCAGCACCCGCGGGGCTCCCCGTGGTGAAGCCGGTGTCCCAGCCCGCGGTCCCGCCGGTCATCCCCCCGATGATGCCACCTATAATGCCGCCCCTGGCGCAGCCCATGATGCCGCCCGTGATGCCACCTCTCGTCCAGCAGCCCGTGGCCCAGCACGTGATGCCCGCCCTGGCCCAGCCGCCCTATTCGGCTGAACTTCTTGCAGCTGTGAGCCAGCACGAGCGAATTCCGCAGGAGCCGGTGCCGAGCGCGGCCGGGCCCCAGAGCGCCCCGGGAGCGGGACCGAAGCCCTTCCCGGCGCAGGCAGAAGGGCCCCTCAAGCCTCCTTTCGCTCTGGTGAAAGCGTCTTGGCTGCCCGTGTTCCCCCAGGCCGATGCCCAGAAGATCAAAAGGTTGCCCACCCCCTCGATGATGAATGACTACTATGCTACATCGCCACGAATATTCCCACATATGTGTTCTCTGTGTAACATTGAATGCACTCATATGAAGGTGAGTGGCTTTCAAAGATTATTGCCTAAGCTTGTACGCAGCAGCTTGCCTCCTGCAGGGCTCTAGGAGCTAATTGATGTTAATTGTGCCTTAAATGACTTGCGGGACTGTGCTCCCGTTTGAGAGCTCACATGAAGGGCTTAAAATACTAGAAACGATGCTAGGAAATACGTGTAACTTTGCTCTCCTCGCTGTTTTTTTGTAGTTTTATTTCAGAGTTGCCATGCACGTTGGTTACTCTTTCATATTAAAAAAAAAAAAAAAAAAAAAAAAAAGAAAAACCCAATCCTCCATATTTTCTGCACTGGCTTTAAAATGACAAAACAACCCCTTTTATTGGGGGCGTTAAATACTGACATGGTTTTTGTGACCGAAAAGGCTGCAGAAGTTTGATGCTGAATCTTAGGAATGTAGATGAGATTTTGATGTATTGGGCCCCAGTGCGGCGGGGTCTGTGCTCGAACAAAGCAGCCCGTTTATCTGCAAAAACGTCATGGCCAAGCGCAGTGCTGGGGACTGAGGGCCCTCTGTGAGGGCGGCACAAAACGCCCGCCTTCAGCTGCGCCGGGGAAGTAAGCAACGGCCGCAGCTCCTGAAGGAAAAAAAGGAAGGAATTGGGGAATATTGGGAAAGCTGGAGGTTTTTCTCGAAAGATCTAGGCTGGGTATGTCAAAAACTCAGAGGAATGCAATTAAAAAATTATAATTCATTATTTAATTCACCTGTTTTAAAATAGTCTCTGGCAAGCATGGAGAGCCTGGAGGGCATCTCTCTCTGTCTCTTTTTTTTTGTTTGTTTTCCTTCCTCTGTTCAATGTGCCAAAATTATGTAAGATTTCTGGATGTTACTCGTGCTGCATATTAATAAAAGCGAGTGAATAGCCCGGAAGGTGGCAGCTGGATCGGAGGTTTCCAAGGGGGAACGTGTTCTCGAGTGCTTCCACACTGCACATAGTGAGGGCGAGCAGGAAGGGCCGCTATTTAGCCAGACCCAGGAGCTTAAAGGGGAGCTCAGTTGGAGAGAGAAATGTCCGAAATCGAATATGCTGACAGACTTGGGCTTGTGCTAATGTATTTTTTCCAAAGGGTTTTGTCTCATTGCTCTATTTAAATGTGAATTATTCAGTAGCTTGCTGACTGCTGCTTTCTAAAACTCAGTAAATATCTTTACTAAAAATACCCGCTGGAGGAACAGCTATGAATTTTTATGGGGAGACCGAGGGCTACAACTTCTCCTTGTCCTAATAGCAGTCCGGTGGAACGCGTGGGCTCCGCGCTGGCCGACCCCATTGCAGCTGCACAACCTTTTCTCCGTGTCGTGACTGCTTCTGGCTCTGGCCTGTGGTAACTTCCATCCCAATACTAGTTGTTGCTGCTGCTGCTGCTGTTCGTGTCTGGCTGTTGTTGCCGAGTAGACAGTTTGGACTTCCTTGAGGCTTCATGGACAGGCCATATTTAGGCAACTGTTGTAAAATAACTGGAAGAATTAGAGTGTGGATTTTATTTATTAAATGCAAAGAATAAATTTTCTTGGGGAAGTCTTAGTCTTGCGTGTTTGCAAGTGCTGAAGAATGAAAAATTGCTCCTCTTTCACAGTGTGACTTTGCAGATGAAGTGCTTGCCTGCTTGTCCCAGTGCGTGGCTAGAGGTGCTCTGGGCATTCACATTTTGCCTTTAAAGTTTTGGAAGTAACTGGGCAAATTCAAAGAAGCTCCTGTGAAGGCTCTGCACAGCTCCCTCAGAGGGCTCAAGACATCCCCGATGAGCAGATGTCTGGAGCCTGACGGTGGTTTCTGGGTTCATCTCTGCCTTGTTACGTCCTCGCCATCCGCTGCTGCATCCTGTCGGAGAAGGAATACCAAGCAAGCTCGGTGGGAATTCGCTTTGTCCTGGTGCATCTGGATGGTCTGCACCTTCAGAGCTGTTCTTGGGACAGGATGATTAGACAGGGTAAATTCAGGTGCACAATGTCAAGCTGTAGGAGGGCTTTAGAAATGCAGTGGTGCAAACGGCAGCCTTGCGCATATACGGCAGATTGCAAAGCCCTGGGGCCGCTGAGGGAGCAGCTCAGGGCGGTGCAGAACAGCCCGTGCGTTCTGCAGGCCATGGACGGTGCCACGCGAGGAAAACCTTCGCTTTCGCTAACTGCAGAAGAGATTGGACGTCCGGCAAGCTTCAGTTCCAGCTGAATGGATGGATTTTGATAGAACTATCAATGGATAGATTAAATGGAGAGATTTCGTATTTGGGCTATATGTGGTTAGCTTTTTTTGGTAGTCTTTTTTAATTCAGTTTTGTCCAGAATTAAAGCCTCCTCCAGGAGTCCGTTCTCCTGTGAAGGTGGAAGCAGAAGTTGCACTACCCTGTGGGAAGGGAGTTGCAATGCACTAACTGACGCTGTTTCACTGAAATAGCAGCATTACAGCCCAATGTGGGACCCGGCTCTTGCTGCTCCTTCGTTCCCCCTGGCTGTCCCGTGACGACGAGTGGCCAGAGCTTCATATCGGCACCCTCTGGAATATTCTCTCTTTCCTGAGCTTCGCTCTCCGGTAGCTGCAGAGGAAAACTGACTGTTTTGGAGTAAAAAAGTGTTCTGGCAGTTCCCCAGAGCATCCAATCTGTTCTCCCTGCAGGTCGTCTTAACTATTTAACTCGCTTAATTAACGACACTGGATGAAATCAAAGCTGAAGGAGGCCTTGATTTTTTTTGCAGCGTTTAAAAGCTGTATATTCTGAGCATCAGGTCCATACTCATGTACGTATCCTAGTCCTTTTGTAGTTGGAAAAGCATCCTGAACTCTTCCTGTGACTTCCACTTTGTGGATAATACGCAGCTCAGAAGCCAAAATTACAGTATCCTGTGCCTGCTGTAGGCTGCCTCTGGACAATCGCTATATTTTTAAGCTTTGCAACCTTTTTTGTAAGGCACAGGTAGAATCATCCCATGAAACGCTGCGTGGCGGTGCCAGCGCCGCGGAAAGCCTTGGAGGACAGTGTGCCGAGGCCTGGAGCCGTTGCACGAAACGGCCTTAAAAACACCCGTTCCTCCCACCAGAGCCGCCTGTCGCTGCGTGGGAAATGAGTGGTGCCTACCCTGAAGTGGACAGCCGGTTTTACTGGAGCGCAGCAGATGTGCGGGTGGTGCAAACAGACCTGTGCTTTTGTCATCTCGTGCCAGGAAGGGCCGTGCTCCCTGTACCTGGAGTCAGGAAGGTGTGTGTGAAATTTTAGCAGTTTAAAATGGGGAAAAAAAAAAGGAAAATGTATTGACACTAAGATGACTTATTGATCTGGAAAGGGTTCTTCTTCATCGTGAATTTGTGCCTTGGGGTTCTGCAGCCTTTTTTTGGGGAAAAAGTCATTTTGCCTTGAGTTAAGTTTCGTTTGCCCTGGAATCCTAACTCTATGTTATCTTCTTTCAAATATATTTATGTTTTCCTGAACAAGAAGTTCTTTTCTATTACAAAAAGCACCAGAATGCTTAATGGACACAGGCTAGCTTTGCTCCCAGCCGGGCATTCCGGTTGTGTTCGGGCAGTTAAGTGTGGTTTCTCTGTCTTCAAACACGTCACTTCAGAAATAAAATGGATTTACAAAGGATTGTGCTTATGAGAAACTGATGACTAGGAACTGTGCATCACCATTGTAATTTTACTGATATTTAAAAGATTTTGAAGGCTTTTGTGTGGTGTAGAGCCCCGTGGATGCGTTGTTTCCTGCATTAGGGATTATGCTTGTGCTTCCTTGCTGAAGTCAGGAAGCAGATTGCGATTCCGATGTGGGCATTCCCGGTTTTCCTGTGCAATGTCCTGAAGCCAGGGCAGCCGGGGCGGATGCGCTCCCTCTGCATTGCTGCTGCTTCCCTTGTTCTCCCTCAGCTCCTGCCTCCCCAGGATTTCAGCAGCGCTCCGGGGCCTGGCACCAACACGGAGCGCTGGCGGGTCCCGCGGCTCATCCCGCGGCTCCGAGCCGCTTCCCGAGCGGAGCCCCCTGCGCAGCAGGGGAAGCGGCAGCCGGGACCCCCGGGCTCCGCAGCGGGTGAAGCGCGTTGGGCGCCGGCGCGCAGGGCCCCGAGCAGCAAGGAGGGGACCTGTTCTTGGGGAGAAGGTCCCCGCACACAGCTCCGGCCCGGCTTGCACATGCCGCAGAGCGGCCTCCCAAAGCTTTGTGCTCCAAGCCGTGACGTTTCTCCTTTTCCAAGTTTGGTTAGCCCGTGTTATCTGTATCTTCAGGGAATGGTAGCCAGCCTTGTGCTTAAAAACGTATTTTAAGTTATTTAAACACCCTGCTTTCTGCTGCTTAAACTAGTGCCAGTGGCAGCCTGGTAGGTGTCATTTGAAGGCTGAGGCTCCCGCTAGGTGCGAGCACAGGTTTTCTGTGCTGCTACTGTGTAGACCATCAGCTCCCGTCTGGTTCAATCCCTTTTTCCCCCTTTGTAAACCTTAACTTACCATCACAAGCATCTCTTTGAACCAAAGTGTTTGTCATTTTCCTGCAGAGCACAGGAGTTTGATTCAGTCACCTAAACGTTTTGTGATCTTCAGCCAGCGCGTGCTTAGGAAGAGCCGTACATGATTTCATGACACCGACCTGTTTTATAAGCCTTGCTTTATAAAAGCAGCGTCAGTTGCATAATTCAGCCAGTGACGCCTGCTTTAAAACCCTAAAGCAGGTGCAAGTTGTATTTCCTAAGGATATTTAGTATTACTTCTTGGTGGTGCTCAACACCTGGCAATCTCAGACCATTCGGTGTTCCCTCTTTTCACAGCATCCCTTCTCTAGCAGCTGCTTTTGCCAGCAAGGCAATTTCGTAGAAGAAAAAAGGAAGTTAATGGAGTTTCTGGTGCCCCAGTCTACAGAAAAATCCCATTAATTCCACAGTTGTTTTCTCTCTAGCTGGAGTGGAGACTAATCGTGTGCTTACAGTTAAAGCAGCGACGGGGCTCGTATCATCCTCTGGCTTTGATACTTAACCCATCAGATGCTGCCCACGTTGAAATTCTTTTAATGTTCTTCCTATATGTAAATTTATGAAGTCTTTTTGAGGATCTGTGGTTGGAACGTGGTGTTGTGAGTGATGGTTCTTGAGTTTAAGGAATGAAAATTTATGCCTCTAGCTCTGATTTTTGACTTGAAAATACTGCGTTGTTTCTGGTTCTCTCTTAAACATGATGTATTCAGCTTATTTTGATAGGTATATATTTACACAGTCTGGTAAATCTGTGAAAATTGCTCTTTTCTCCCTAAAGCGTCATGATCTATTGGATCTACTTGTTTGAATTTCAAAATGCAGAGATACGATGAGCGTGTAGCGTGCTGATTGAAGGAGCTTATTTTTTGTGATACTTCTCCCCTTCCGCTTAAACTCGTATGTATTCATTAACAGCCTGCCATAATTGTTAGGAATAATAATCATAAGGAATAGTAGCTTGACCTGGGAACATGGACGTGACAGCCGATGCCCTTAGGTAAGGTTGCCAGCAGTGGCAGATAGGCACAGTGAAGCCTTTTCCTGTTCTTTGGGCCGCGTGCTGCGTTTTCCGCACTAACCCCGCGCCCGTGCCTCTCTTTTGTGCACTTAGGACTGGATCCTGCACCAGAACAACCCGGCGCACCTCGAGAGCTGCCGCCAGTTACGTCACCAGTAAGGACCGTGTTTGCCGCGTGGCGTGCCGCGCGCGGAGCCGCCGCCGGGGCTGCTGCCTGGCCCCGGGAAGCGCGCCGGGGCGGCCGCTCCGCCCCTCACACGCGTGTGCTCCTCCTTTAACAGGTACCCCGACTGGAATCCCGAGGCTCATTCCTCAAAGAGGTAACTGCTTGCTGATTGCGGGTTCGTGTTAATGTGGTGCTGCTGAAAGCACAAGATAAACATTGCAGTTAATTTTCCTGTTCTGCTCACCGAGAAGCTTTGTTAGTGGTGGTGTATTTTCTTTGTAAACTGCATGGGGTCTCTGTGCTTTTTGGTCTTAAATCCTTCAAATAAGAAGGTGACTTGGTGTCTCACGTCCTTCCCATGCGTGGAACAGACTTGGTGGAAAAGTTGCAAGAGCAACGTTGTCAGCAGCCGTGACGGGACAGGACTGGGACCTGTTTTGGATCGGTGACCAACACCTGGGTGGCCTCCACCTTTGCAGCGTTTTGTTTGTCCCAGGGACATTCTTGTTGGCCCCTTGAGACCTTTCTGACCTTGTGCTGCGTTTCAGCCACGTTTTGCAGACTCCTTAGGCTGTTCTGCAGGTCCCCTGGGAAGCGAGCGATCACAAGCTGCAGCCCATGGAGCAGATGAGCTCATGTCTCTTCTGTCCTTACAAACTACCCTGCTTTTGAAAACGCAGCCTGTGGACTAATGCTCCTTGAACCTCAGCCAGATGGGATTATTTTACCCCTTCAGTATTTGCACGCATTTTGCTTGCTTGCAAATAGGAACTGTGGTGTTTTTATTTTTTCCGAGTTGCCCTGGCACTTCCCATTAATTAGTTGGACACAATTCCTGGGAAGCTTCCGTGTGGTAAGACGCGTTGGGAAGATCAAAATGTAGGTCGGGTTAATTTGAGAGTGCAGCTGGGGTCCCTCTGTGTTACTAAGCAAAGAGTAGCTCCCGAGTCTTTCATGTAGAGAAGAGCGACATTTTTGAAACCTCCAAAGGAGCTTGCTGGAGGTTGTTGAGTCCTGCTGGGATTATAAGGAGCCCAGAGGGTGAGACCTGCCCTTAGCTAGAGACGCTCGGCAAAGGGAACAGGTTTGAGGCTGCTTTCCGTGAGCGATCTCGTGTGCTTGCAGGTGGGACCAGGGCGGCTTCCTAGGGTGGTGCTGTCTCACATCCCTCTGTGATGACAACACGTCGGAGAGGGCGGCCCCGAGGACAGATGTCTGGAGTGCGGGCAGGTCCCCGGCCCCGCGCGGCGCTGTGTCCTCTCCAGCTGTCCTCTCTTCATCCTGCTTTATTTTCATTATAAATGATGCAAAGCGCTTTTAATGCAGCATCTCTCATGAGCCTCTGCAAATGATCATTAACGAACTCCAGAGCTTTTTGGTTAAAATACAGACTGCTCCTCCAGGCTGCCTTGAAGGACTCGGGCTGTGCAGGTGTCCTGCAGTGCCCTCGCTGGAAGGGCAGCGGTGCTGGGCACCACGAGGCTCTTTCCTTGTGTTTCTGTGGGTGTTTCAGCAGCAGTGGCCTGCGCGGTTGCGTTTCCTTCCTCTTGCTCGAGGACTGGTTGTGCCAGGGGCTGCTTCTGCTTTTAGCGGCACCGCGGGGCCGCGTAGGCGCGTGGCCGCTCCCGAGGCCGCGCGGGACGTCCCCGGCCTCGCAGAATGCGCCACGCGCCCAGAAACGGGGCAGACACCGCAGCGTAACACGCTGCCCCTCTCCTGGCGCCTCTGGTCTCGCTGACCCCCTCCCCAGGCCTTCCTGCCCTGTTCTGCGTCTGCCTTGCGCCCCTCGGTACCATAAATGTGCAATTGGGGCAGATTTGTGGCATCCATTTCACATCTCTCCTTCAGAGCAAATCAGTCCTACAGAGATGCGGTCTCAGTCTTACAGAGATGTGGTCTCGAGCTTCCCTGCTCTCAAACTAAATTAGGAAGAACCAAGAAATATCCTAGTCCATGTCTCCATTTCATGCATCCCTTTCCTCCTCCTGCACTTTTTTTGTAGCACTACAGCCTGTAACTTCAGCTGGAAAGAAGCCTAACTGTAACCTTAGGGTTAGGCTTCTTTACAGCTTTTCCTTGCTGCGGGCAGGGTTTTGTCTGCCACTCATTTCTCTTTTGGTTCTGTCTTAAATTTCTGTAGCAAGCCTTCTTACTGGTGATTAAAGTATGCTTGTTAATAAAGTAATCTCTATGTGCCTTGTTGGATTTGGTTTCCCCAGACGCGAATTAACCTTGAACTGCCTTGAAACTCCCTCAGTGCCTTTATTCCCTCAGAAATGGTGGCGAGCGCAAGGAGAACCAGACGCCGAGGCGGCGCTCGAGCTCGGCGAGCCCCGGGCCGCGGCGCTGCCGGGGCGCCGCCGCGGGCTGCGGGCCGCGGCGCTCGCGCTCCCGCTCGCGGAGCCCCGGGCGCCCCAGGGCCGCGCGGCCCCGCAGCCGCAGCCCGCGGCAGCCGCGGCGCCTCAGCCCCCGGCACCGCTCGCGCTCGCCGCAGCGCGCCAGGAATCCGCTGAGGAGCGGCCCGCGCCCGCCCAGGTCTTCCAGCAACGACTGGGCTTCCCGGAGGAACCCCCGGTCCCCAGGTACGGGTCACGAGGATTTGCAGATCTCTTGCCCTGTCGCATCCCGGGCTCGTGCTTCGGGGAAAATGGTTATTCCAGAAAATCTGAAGCCTCCTTCGCCTCCTTTCAGTGACCGATGAGTAGTATCGAGTGACTTTGATACTACTCGAGCAATTTCTTTTCTGTTTGCAGTCATTTTTTAAGCTAGGGAGGAGAGGCAAGGATTGAAAGTATTTGGAGATTCCTCATCTTCAGCAAGAAGCTGTTTTGCAACTGCAATATAGAGGAAGGGGGAAAAAAAAGAGTGAGTGATGTGCTGTGGTGAAACTGCGTCCCATTGAGGTGGAATTTCCAGGGGTCCCACGAAGGGACTGTAAATAACTTAGCTGAGATAAACGGGTGGAACCCGGCAGGCTCTCACTGCTGCATTCTTGGTAGCAGCTGTTTGTTGTGCCATTCTCCTTCCCTCCCTTCAGCTTATTGCATCCTGTTTGAAAACATGTGAAACATGTAATGGAAAAATATTGGTGGTTCTAGGAAATCGTGCACGAACGCTGTCCTGGGTGACTGGTTTTGAACCACCTCTCTTGGATGGAATACCAGGGTGTTGGGAGGGTTCGTTTCTTTCCAAGTTCCAGTGGGAGAAAAATGGAGAAATGTTAAAGTTTGATCCGTGTCTGTGGCTTTATCACTCTTAGAAAATGAGGAGGTGCTGAGCTCTTCTGTAGGAGAGAAGTCTGTAAAGCAGTGGGAAGTGCCAGGCAATGGCAGAGAGATCTTTTTAAGGGTAAAAGACAAACTGTCATAGACCCACGTAGAAGACTGAGAGGAAGAGGCAGTAAATAGCTAAATTGTGAGATCCACAGACCTCCATAAAAAGATGCATAGGAGGTGAAAACAGAGGACAGAGCAAGAATTCAAAGAAAACTGGACAAGTTGGAGAAAATTAGGTGGATTTCAGTGCAGACAAGTGCATGTTAACTCCCTTCTAATTCAGGAGTGTTCAGCTGCATAAATATCAAATGACCAGCAATTTCTTTGGCAGCTTTTCAGAAGAGACCGAGTGATAACAGAAAATGCACGGTGGATGCCAGAGAAATGCCTTAGGGAGTGCCAGACTATTAGAGAAAATCCAAATGTCATGGAGGGCTGTAAAAACAAAAGAGGCGTGAGATGCTGTGAGCAGCTTAGCCAGAGTCATCTTGGCTTTTGGGAGCACCATTTAGAGCAGCCTGTGAGCCAGAGACCAGCCAAGTGTAAAGAGAATAACTGGAGGGCCAAATAAAACATGTGGGATCCCTCCGTTGTGTTTTCCTCCAGAGAAGAGGCTGAGCTGAGCCCAGGTGACTGCAGACGTGGTGCTTATGTGTGGGAAAGGGAAGGAGCCGACGGGTTGGGCCGGGAGGGCTGCTCTGGCAGCTCTGTGGATGGATTACACTTAATCAAAGTAGATATCTATTAAGAGTCATTTTTTTTTTTTTTTATCCCCACACAGACAAAAAGGCAACTTTGGAGGCGGTAGTGAAGAGCCTGGGGCCTGGCTTTGTGGCAGAGCTCAATAAGCACAAACCTCTCCAAGCTGCAGGGCCGGGATCTTCAGGAGCGGGAAAATCGCCCCCTTCCCATGGACCCTTAGGGAAAGGGCCAGGAAATGTGAAGAAGCCCCTGAAAACTAGTGGTTCTCCCAAGACTTCCAGGAAAGACTCGTCTCCTCCGCATGGCTCAAGTGCTTCGAAATCCAAGTCTCCTGAGTTGGATGAGTCGCCCCAAAGCAAAGAAATGGAAGAAGATGAGGAAGATTTATTCACAGAGACCAGTGGACCTCGTCCTACTCCTTACAACAGGGTGGGTTTCCTTATATTTCTTCTGTGTTTTGAGGAGTTTGGTTAGGTGTCGTATCCAGTATGTGATGGATGTTGCCGGTTGGTGCAGAGCTGTTCCGGGGAGCAGTGAGCCGGTGAGGAGCCCAGGGAGCTCGTGGCTGGTGGAAAGGGTGAGGGCCGTTCGCTTCACAGCAGAACGGAGAGCCGCCCATTAATTTGGAGCCTCTGCTTGTTTGTGAATGTCGTGAGCGATGACCTCTCTCGGGAAGAATCTGCTGCGTAAGTGGGAGTGAAGGATAGGGAGAAGACAGGGGATTATCGCTGGGTGGACAGGGAAGCTGGAGCACGGAGAAATTACCAGTCCTGGCGTACGGAGGAGCTGAACCAATGTCACCTTAGTCCCTCCTGGCGACCGTGGGGATCTCTTGGAGCAACTCTGTGGACGTTACCCGAGTGTTGTAGTTACTGTTGTGTGGCCGTGGTGGCTGCAGTCACCCCTGGGGGCTTCTGGCCTCTGACTGACAAGCAGGGAAGGCTGCCCAGGGCCACTGGAAGCTCACAGGGCCTGCTGGAAGGAACCCAGCTCCTCACCCCTATAGCCCTGGTGACAGAAGTTGTGCCCCTCGGCAATACTTCAGGAAAGCCAAAGGGAAGCATTTCAGTGCTCTGTTGTGATCCTATGTGGTCTTACGATAAGCTTAAACTTAGAAAGTGCTGGAAGAACAGAACTGTGGATCCATGCTTGAATTAACCATAATACTCGAAATACCACAGCTAATACTCTGCCTGATTCAGACTTGGAGTAACTTTGAGGTTTATTTTGTCTTCCGTTTTTAGCTATTGAGAGAAGAACTGCTGAATTGTGGGACAGTGCTTCAAATATCTGATTTACCAGATGATGGCTTTTCTGATCAAGATATTAAAAAAATCGTTCAGCCGTTTGGCAAAGTCAGTGACCTCCTTGTGCTCCGCTCCAGGAACGAGGTAGGCTTTCCTGTGCAGCAGCTCTGTTGTCTGTGTGTCCAAAATGCAAAATATTCTGTGAAACAATAAAAAGCTTGGTACTGGATCCCCAGCTCCTAACAGGATAAGGCCTCTTAAATAGTTAGTCGTTAAAGATTGCATGTATGCATTTGAAACAATTGGGACTGATAGCTTTGTAAGTCCAGCCTTGCTTGCTGTGTCTAACTTGTTAGTGGGGTTTAGGATGCTCTTTCGGTAAAAATGAAGTGATTTTTCATCAAGCTTCACATGAAATTGGAGAAAGAAGTTTTGACGTGAGCAGGATTTCTAGCAAAAACCAAAACCAAACTATTTTGTACCACTGCTATAAATACATAACTGCAAGTGCCCTTTCTTGTAGGCCTTCCTGGAAATGAACTACAAAGAAGCAGTGATAGCAGCTGTGAAATACGGGGAAACTGTGCCAGTGCTGGTGAATGGGAGGCGGGTGAAGATCAGCGTGGCAGAAAGGGCAAAGCTGCCTCTCAGCCAGGTAAACACCTCATACAGAACAGAATTTTATTTATTTTATTTTCTTTCTATTGCTCTGTACTTCTTTCTCTGCAAAATCGTTTACAATCCCTAGAAGAAAAAAAAAAAAAGTATTTCTACATTTATTTCTTGCTCATTACTTGCAAATACCAAATCCCAGCTTTCCATTTTTCATGCTTGAAATTGATGTTTGTGAACGGTGTCTGCTTAACAAAGAGCAAAAGCTACAACCTCTAATATATGACGCGATAATGTGGCGCAGTGAAGCAATAACAGCCATGTCATGGTGCAGTAAAGGTCTCAGGCACTAAAAGTTCTTCTTTCTGTAACTTGCAGGCCAAAATGAACATCAAAAAAATAGCTCAGACTATTAAAAAAGTCACACCAAGCACAAAGTAAGTGTGCCCTTACCTTCGTTAATATCACATTTACTGCTGACAGTTGGCAAGAAAATGGGGCTGTGCCTCTGCTTGCTTTGACTTTAATGTTTTGGGGAAATTTCCCTGCTTTGAAATGGATTACTTGTCTTTGAACCTGATTTTTCCCTGTTCTTTTCTCCTCCACCTCCTCACGACAGGAAAGATCAGAATGCCGACACCAAGACGACTAAACCTGTTGTTACAGGTGAGGCTTCCTCCTGCTTCGCCTCCCTCCTCGTTTTCCACATCACCGTTTCAGTGGGAGGACTTTTTCCATAGCCGCTGAAAGCAGGTGCAGAGAGCTGCCCCAAATGGCTCCTCCTTTCACGTATCTTCCCTTTGAGCCTTGCCTGTGCTGATGCTTCGATAATTTTCCCTATTTTTAAATGTCTGTCCTGAACTGTGCAAGTTGGCGTGACTCCATAAAATAAGTGTCATTCTCCAAATTCACCCCAAGCCTTTTTTAACATATATAACATTCTGTTGCACAGTTATTTTTAGTGATTCTCCACAGCTTATGTTCCTTGTACAATTGAAGGATTTTTAAATCTCTCCTGCTCTTT
Source organism: Nothoprocta perdicaria (assembly GCF_003342845.1). Lineage (NCBI taxonomy): Eukaryota > Metazoa > Chordata > Aves > Tinamiformes > Tinamidae > Nothoprocta > Nothoprocta perdicaria. The sequence continues at coordinate 3,956,080 of NW_020455843.1, read as the reverse complement.
TAATGATCCAAAGGGAAACTGTTTCAAACTGGGCTGGCAAGCCTGTCTGTTGCATCATTAGAGAATCTCTTTGCCCCAGCAAATGCCTCAAAAGCCAGTTACACTTCAGAAGAGTTTTGTTTTATCGAGACAGCAGAAGTGGCAGCTGGACCGTTTTTGTTGATTATTTTGTTAGCTTTCGTGAACAATTATCCTGAGCAAATTGGGCACCAGGTGTTATTTTGGTGGGGAGCTGCTGTTGTGCATTTCAAAAATGCCATCTTTAATCAACTGTAAAAAAACCCAATCCTTTTGGTAGGAGGAAGGTATCAAACAGATTTATAAAAGATATTCTATTTCGTAGCTTTCTCAATAATGTTTTGGAATTAATTTACCTTTTCAGATTTTTTTTCTTTGTGTCAGCTCATGCTTTAAAGTAACTAGAGTCTTCTGCTTAGAGCTCACTGCGCTTGAGTTGCAGATCATTTTTGTACATATTTTTGTGCTCTTGTTACATTTGCTTCTCAAAAACATACGGAATAAGCGTTTCTACTGATCTGCTTCTTTTGGGTTATTTTACCTAGGTAAAAAAGAAATACCTCAGAAGGCCTTGGTGACAGGAGATAGTGAAATCAATAAACCGTCAAATGCTGCAGGTAAGGCCAAAATGAGGAGCTTTCCTCTTCCCTGGGCAAACCCATGCAGGGGATCTTCCATCGCCCCTCTCGTCCATCCAGCTCCTAGAACAGGTAGTGAAGGTGCCGAGTCCAGCCTTTCATCCCCGTTCCTGCCCACGTGGTAAATTCCTGGGTAAGGAAGCAGCGTTTGGCACCTCGGGACATGGCTCATGTCACGATAACTGGTACTCTGGGGAGAGTTAGGCCAGCAAAGTGTCAGGGAGAGAAAAGTTGGGAATTAAACACTTTCACTTGAATAGAGCAATATCTGTGTTCTGCAAAGCTGGGCGACCCGAGCCTTTCCTGCACAGGGATTCCTTGCTGAGCTACAGTGGGGAGCAGAGGATGCTGTTGCATATCAGAGTGAAAATTATTAACTATTTTGCACATCAGTTTTTTTTCCTCAATATTTTAAAATAAAGCACACTTTTTTTCCCCTCCTCTGTTACTTTCCAGCACCATCTAAAGAACATTACCCCGAAGATGTGAAGATACCAACAGAGCCAGAAATAGAAGCTGAGGAAACTAACTTGTTAGGACCAAAGGAGGTTGCAGAGGGTGACACAGCTGCAGAGTTTGTGACGACTGTAGAGTCTCAAGCCAAAGGTCTGAATAAACCTGCACCAGTCATAGGTATTTGTGACGGGCTAGTGCTATTTTAAGTCACTTTCCTAGTTATAAGTTGTGTGAAACTTAGTGCTGTGATGTCTCCTTGAATTTTATTATTACTATTTTTTAGAGAAACTTGCACAGATGCCTCAGATGGTGGAAGTGGAGTCAGATCAGTTTAATGAAGCTTTAATTGATCAAGGTAAATTGCAAACCGACCTTAATTCCTGTACCGAAATTCTGTTTTTTTTATGAACGAAACACATATTTTTGAGTTAAATGATGGAATATTTCAATTTGCTTAGTGACAGTGGTGATGTATGGATAATAAAATAAAATATATGGACAGTGTAAGAAGTTTTAAGGTTCTTCAACATAAAAGAAATCTATTAAATTAACCTCCCCTCCTCTTTTTTTTTAAGACACTGCTATAGTGACTGCAAAGAATGAAGAATCGATGGAATCGATGAGCAAGGTCAGTTTATAAAGCTACCTGAATCCAGTTACTTAAATTTGGTGTGGATTTAGTTAGAAATGTATGGATAGACATTAGCAGTAACGTAGTTAAAACAAAAGCAGTGTTTTCCTGCTTCGGGTCCTAAGGAGGGTGATCTCTCCAACGTGCATTGCACCGAGGTGTTTCTGTTCTGTTACATGGTGGAAGTTTTGTCCCCGGGGATTTTGCTTTCTTTTTGCAGAATCACAAGAAGTTGAGGTCGGAAGGGACCTCTGGAGATGAGGGCCCAGGTCACCTGGAGCAGGCTGCCCAGGTCCATGTCCAGGGAGCTTCCGAGTATCCACATCCTCGGTGGGCAGCCTGTCCTGGTGCTCACTCACCCTCACCATGACTTTTTTCCCCGAGATTCAGACAGTTTCCTGTGTTCTGGTTAGTGCCCTTTGCCTGTGCCCTATTGCTGGGCGCCAGTGAAGTCATCTGGCCCCATCCTCTTCAGATACTCAGGTGCCTTGATAAGATTCCCATGGTCTTCTCAGCCTAAACAGTCCCAGCTGTTTCAAACACTGTTGTTAGGGACCAATTTACGTGTTTTCTTGTTGGTTCCATATTAAAGGTTCCAGCTCATAATAAATTAGCCATGCAATCATTTTGTCATGTGTTGGTAGGTTTGATCACCAAATTTTGGTGCTTCTACCATATCACACTTCAGGCTTATATTTTTGTTAATTTTTTATTTATTTCAGCTCAGAGTTTACACAGTCTCTTTCCTTAGCTCCAAACTACTTTGGTCTCTGCTCAGCTGTGCTGCTGCGCTTGGGGTTTCTTCTACTTCTGTTAGATTCTCCCGAGGTGCAGTGTTTGCATGGCGCAGACCTGCAAGTACTTTTGACCTGTGAGCATATTATACAAGTAAAAGAATGATGGAATTAGGGCAGGTTTTGATTTGGATTTCTGATGAGAGCCAGGGAGAACCCAAGGTGTGTGCAGAATTAGTCTGATCTAAAATTGCATCCTCTGTTAAGCAGTAATTAAGGTTATTATACAACATCATTAGAGAGTGGATTAAAAACAAAAGCTGTTTAGCACTTTCTGCTACTTTCTGTGTCCTAAAAGGTTTAAATAACAACTGCATTTCAGGTTATTACATGTATAATTATGTATTTTTAATCAAGTCTTTATAATTCAGTCTTCATGCGGTGTAAAGGTAATTTTACACAGTAATAATGCTCTGTTTTATAATGCATGAGTTCGGATTTAGAGACTTGTAATTACATTAATTTTTACTTACAGGAGCTTGATGATACCTGTGTGGTTCTTATTTCAAACCTGCCCGAGAAAGGATACTCCCTTGAGGAGATTTCCAACTTAACAAAGCCGTTTGGAGGACTGAAAGATGTCTTAATGTTATCATCTCATAAGAAGGTATTTTAATTGGCATTCAGTGATGTTATATCTGGAGAAGCCTCTGTGATAATGTATTGGACTGGGTGTTGGTTTAGACTGTTTTGCTAAAACCGAAATTTCTTACATTTCTTGCTTATTTTTAAAGGCCTATCTAGAAATAAACAGAAAATCAGCCGATTCGATGGTTAAATTCTATACGTGCTTTCCAATGTCCCTGGATGGAAATCAGCTCTGCATCAACGTGGCACCTGAGTACAAGACTGTAAAAGATGAGGTATGTTTAAAAGAACAAAAAAGTGGGGAAGTACTGAAATTTTAAGATAATCATGAAATTTCAATACAGAACAAGATTTTAGTTTACTCGGACTGACTTTTATACACTTATTTTTTTCTGAAAGCATAAAATAGTGGGTCTTAGTGGATTGGGTCACTTCTTGGCTGCTGCTGTCTGAAGTGTGAGCTGTTTGCTACTGAACCCTCCCTTTAGGCCCTGGACGTGTCACAGCTTCTGCCCTGTGTAGTTTCTCTCCCTTCCACAGCATCAATCACAAATTTTTACAGTTCAAAACTGACCTTTTGCTTTTTTGTTGTTTTTAGGAAGCAATATTTACTGCTATCATTAAAGCTTCCGACCCAAAGGTATGTTGCTGGCAATGTAGTTTTTCCTTTGAATGCTATCAAAATACATTAAACTGGCATTACTGTCTCTCTGGTACTGAAATATTAGCAGTTAACAGAATTGTTATCTAAGTTTGCTCTTTAATTATATACTTATATATGTTTTCATGTGCGAATGAACGGGCCATAGGAGGAGCAGGTGTCCCCTAGATTTAGCCCCGTGGTGCATGAAGTGCAAGGGATTAAACATTTAGTAGGAGAGTCTCCTTCTGTCATGGGTCTGATTCAAGGTTTTAAGCTCTATCTGTGACCTTAGAACCACTGTAGCTGGGAGAGTTTGTGGTGTTTGCCTCTATATTTTGCACTGCAGCCACTTGCTTTTTCAGTAGGTTTTTAGACATTTTTTTGGTCTCTGTTCCTGCACTTTCTTCAATCTAATGTCCCTCCTCTTCACAGCTTTCCAAGTGCTGGAATTTGATTTATAGTACACTTCTATACGGTGTAGCTCAGTAGATATCAAGGAAAGAATATATTTTCCATCTTTTTTTCTGTGAAAAAATATTTTTAGCCTTAACTTCAAGGTATTCTTAATACAGGCTCAGGCTTTGGGTCAGACAATGTGACCCTGGGCTTAAGAAGATGCCACAAGAACTTCACAAGAGTGAGTTTAAGAACGGCAGTATCAGACACTACTTGTGTCTGATACAGACACTCCTAGGCTTAATAAATTCAGATTTTAATGTGATGGAATATTCTTAATCTCTGCATGAATTCCCAGAGAGCTTCATGTGTAAATGGATACCCACAAAAAGAGTATATTTGTCCAAGGGTTTTCCTGTCCTTGCAAAGCGATCCTGTAGCCAAAAGCCAGCTTAAAAGATGGGTCTGGGATCTCTCAAATGGCTTTCTGTGCCTTGATTGATTTCTAGGCTTTCTGTGAAAAACTGAAATCTAGGCTTTCTGTGCCTAGGTTGTACCTGCTTTTCAGAATACCAGATTTTACTTAAGCTTCGTCTATGTATTTGCCGTATTTCCTGAATTTTACTAGTTAATTAAAAAAATGGTTAATTTAAAATAAAACACTCACTTTGAGGTGCTGTGTTCTCTGCTGGGAGTATAGCTGTTTGCTTTGATGGGCTGCATGGGGAAATTGGAAAATCCGGTGTGATCAGAAACTATGAATATCTGATGTTTGTGAATCTGCTTTTTCTTTGGGTGAGATGCGAGTGGTACAGAGGCTTTCTGTGGGTCTCTAATATAATTGTTAATAAAACACATAATAAAGTTAATATAAAGCACGTTTTTATTACTTTTATTTAGGTAAATCCTGAAGCTGTACATAATAAATTTGTGCATCTTGGGAACCTGCCGGATGATGGATACAGAGAAGTTGAAGTGGTTTGTGTGGGACTGCGGTTTGGGAGAGTGGATCATTATGTGGTGTTGAAGAACAAGAACAAGGTAAGGGGTGGTTTTCATTCTGCTATATGAAACACAACGTGCAACAATATACAATATACAACAAAGTATGTATATTTAAAAAAACAAAACTAAACAACCCTTGAGTTTGAGTTTTCCTCTCCCAGTATCAAAAATATTCTGCTCATGAGAAGTCAAAGTTTCTGACTTCAATTTAGGTCTTCTTTCCCACCCACTTCGACAGGAGAATTGTTTATTTTATTTGTTGGGTCAGTGGGGAAGGGGAAAATAACCCTTAGGCTCTTGTCTGCCCTGAATAATAGCAATGCAGTTTGCTGGGTTCTGAGACTGGAGCTTCCTAAAGTGGCACATGGTTAATCTTTGATGTTAGAGGAAGAAGGGAGTGGAGAAACAAATTCCCATTTTGTGGGAAAGTTGGGGAGAAAATTCTTCATTTCACTGAGAAATGAAAATGCCAAATTATTGGGATGGACACTTCAAAACATATAAGACTTGACTTGCAGAATGCTCTGACATTTTAAGTGTTGCCATTTTTGCACTTAAGGTTGAATTGAAAGGTGTTTTCTAAAACAAAAATGCCCTGTTTGTTTACAATCAGTGTTTAGATATAATCATTTTAAAGCAACTCTACTGCAGTTATTGTTGGATATTTTAACTGCCCAGCTTCTAATAACCTATGCAACAGGTGACAATACTTGTAATAAGAAGATGGAATTTCTTCTTGTGAAACTATAGCTTGTGTTAGGTTTTAAAATGCAGTAAAGAGCTGACTGAAGAGAGAACGCAGGGTGAATTTCCATTTTGCCTAATTCTGTTGAACCGAACCTCAAATGGCTTTAATTCCATGGCTTTAATTCCATGGAATCAGCACTTTGTCATAGAAAGCTGCTCCATCAAGTGTTTTTCCGATGTGATCTCAGTAGCCGGAATTGGAGTGAACAGCCTGAAAAGACGGGGAGGTTGGAAAAAATGAAAGGGAGAGTGGCAGCATTTTTGTATAAGACTTAATTAAAGGGAAAAATGAAAATGCTATGATCTTTAAAACACAACTTGAATAACGGTCTTTGAGATTTTGCAGCTGAAACTGTCATGTTGTCTGTCGTGACTAAGAGGTAAGGAAGGAAGGGAAAGATTGATGGCTTTAGCACAGCAGATAGACTTTTCTGTGTAGTTCACTTTACTGTTTTCTTAATAGGTGGTTGCAGCGTCCCCTGCATGGGGATGGGATGCTTGTCTTTCCCAGCAGAACCCAAGCCAGGCGTATTGGGATGCAGAAGGTGGGACACGCTTGGGAAGGGAGCTCAAGGCTCCTCCTAACGTAGCTCTTGAATTGGAAAGATAATCCAAACAGGAAAGATTTCTTCCTTCAGCATCTGAGAATGAGGAGAGTCCTTTGGTTTCCATCTCCAGAACATACGTGATTCCTGAAAAAAAAAAAATAGCTGAACTTCCAACTTCAGACCAAAACTGATAAATTAAAGGAATTGGGGGGAGTAAGAGTGTTTTTGACATTTGTCCTTTTTTCTTTTAGGCAATTCTACAGCTGGAAACTGCCAAGGCAGCTAAATCCATGTACTGCTTCCTGAACCAGAATCCCTACACTATGGGTGAACACACGCTGACCTGTGCGCTGTCGCCGCGTGCAGAGCCTCCTGAGGTAAATCTTCCTGTTCAAGAATGTTTTATTTTTACAGAACAGAACCCTCTTTCCATGAAGAGCAGCCGGCGGTTGCTGCAGGAATAGTGAATTGCAGCAGTGACAGAGCAGTGACAGCGGGGCGCCCGCGCCCGTCCTTGGGGGCTGTGGTGCAGGGCCCAGCGAGAGACGGGTCCTGCTCCGGCTGGACGCTGCAAACTGGGCGCACGAGGTCGCCCTTCGCAGGGCTCATTGACCCAAGAGAGCGAGTTGGACCTTTGTCCAAGGAGTTGGTCTCTCTCTTTTCCCTACTGCCCCATGCTCAGGCTCTGGAATTGCGGTCGTCTGACCTACTTTATTTAGTATTCCATTTTATATATTTAGTATTCCATTTTATATATTTAGTATTCCATTTTATATATTTAGTATTCCATTTTA
>NW_020455843.1:3933029-3948737 GCF_003342845.1 Nothoprocta perdicaria | reverse complement strand
TATTTAGTATTCCATTTTATATATTTAGTATTCCATTTTATATATTTAGTATTCCATTTTATATATTTAGTATTCCATTTTACAGAGCAAACTATAGCAAAAGATGAGACGGGGTATGCATTCAATTTTTTTTTTAATATACTAACTTGTGAAGCTGAATTAAATAACCAAATCTTCAGACCTATGAGCCCTTGGGTACAGAATACATCAGAAACAAGCAACAAAGCACTGTCCTTGCACCAGGGAATGTCCTTTAAGGGTGAAGTGTGGGAGCACTGGGACATTCAGATCTGCCTTCTGTAGCTGTGCCCTGTATCGTGTGTAGCAGCAGAAGAACGAGTCTTTGTTGCTACAGCCCTTTTGTGAGAAGGGAATTCAGTGCCACCAAAGAACGCCACTGAGCGCTGGGCTGTGCAGATGGGGTTTGTTTTCCGGCTGGGCAGCCCCGGGAGCGCTCGACCGCCTTGGGAAACTTTCCCCGTCACGTAGGGGCGGCAGGAGCGCGAGCTGGAGCTCTGCGGCACGGCTGCCACTGCTCTAGTTCTCATCTTCGGCAATAACACACCGTTTTTGCACAAATGTTAAATATATGTTTCAGAATTACGCTCCTGAGGTTTTGTTTTCACCTGGGGCTGAGATGGAGAGGAGTATCTCTTAGCTGGTCACTGGGCGAGAGAAGACGGCGCTTTTCCTTCCGTTCTTCCCTGCGTAGGGTTGGTTGTGGAGCCAGAACCCACATTACACACCTGGATTCCGCAGGAACATGAAGCTTGTAGCTTCATTTGCCATTAGCTCTTTCTTTTCGAAGCCCTTCTTACCTTCGGCAGGTGACCTGAAGGAGAACAAGCCGTTTGTAAGTGTTCCAGCACCACTCCACCATAACGTGTGCAAAGGGCTTTAGGCACTGAGTATTGCTGGAATATGTTCTTTTACAAGGGGAAAACTGAAGACTTAGGAATTACTTGCTTTAAAAAAAAAAAAAAAAAAAAAAAAAACATAAAAGCAAACCCAAAAAAAAGCAGTAAAATGAATTCTACATATATTGTATTTTATCTGGAAGCTCCTGCCAAGAGTGCCAGTCCTCCAATTAGATGGCAGGGTAAGTGTTTGCCCAGTGTGGTTGCTTGGATGTGCGCTACCGGCTGCAGAGCTCGGCTGCTCAGAGCTGAGCCTTTCCTTTCCAGAAGACATCCCGTTATTTAGGATGGTTCCTTCTGTGTAACCAACATAGCAAGGCTCAGTCATTCTCCAGGAAATAAATGCTGCATTCGCGGGGCTTAGGAAGAAAGGTCAAACCTTGGGCTGTCTGATGCTGGGCAGTGCTTGACTTTGAGTGCAGCTTGTCTGGAAAGAGTCAAGTTACCGCTGTTTTCTATATAACACTCAGCTGCCACCCTGACTGCAGCTGGGGGGGAAGATGTGGTCGTTCACCCTGTGTAGTGCCTGAATTTGGGCTCGTGGGCTCGTTAATTAGATGGGGTCGGAGATGCAGGCTCTCTGTTGTTGCTTCTGGAAACCCAGGATATTAAACCCTGATTTGTACCTTTCAGGCTGCAGCGGTGAAAAAAGAAGTGAAGAAGGAGGAGCCAGGCGAAGGAAGGTAAGCCCTTTGGGTAATGGAGTTTAGCTGTGTGTGCTGTCTGTGGGACTGTCTGTCCGGGCGGCTGACACGTCTCTCCGGGCAGTGCCTGTGTGCAGGGAGACCTGCTGCCAGGAGCACCTTCTGGTACACGCTGCCCATTCCCTTGGTCTCTGTGTGTGAGGGACGTCCCGTGCGTTGACATTGGTGTGTGCCGAGACCTGCGGGGCCTAAAAGAACGTGGGGAAATGGGGACAAAGTCTGTTCTCTCTGTAGTTCCTTAATCTATTTTAGTGATTTTGGTCAGGGTTTGCCGCAGGTCCTGGAAGGTTTGTTTGGATGTGCACGGTTGGTAAGAATCTTTTCTTGTTATTGCACTTCACCAGGAATTATCACTTCATCTTGCAGCCCTCTCCTCTTCAGGGCGCCTGGCACTAAGGTGTCTGTTCCCAAATGCTAAAAATAAAGGGGAGCTTCCCTGTTTAAGCTGTAGCATTCGCTTAATGCTGTGATACAGGTTCCTAAATCAATTTAGATTTAGGAGCAAACATTTAGACTTTACTATAACATCATAACCTAGAAATGGGAAATGCTGATTTTTGATATGAGTCATTAAAAAAGTGCTTTGCAGGCTCTTCCTTGTAGCAAAATTTCTAATCGTGGAGTAACTATTTGTTGGTTCTAGAGCCTCAATTATGGTTTGGAAATCCTTTGTAAGAGGATGGGTTGCCACAGCAGTTCTTGCTAATAAAAACAACTTGAAGCAGCTTCCACGACTCCAATTCCTATTTCCACATAAGTTTTGGGCCCCCAGAAACAGTGATCTTGATTTTCAATTTAAGGTAATGTCATTATGCTGTCCTGGACTGTTAAAGCCTTTTGAAAACCTGTTTCTTTGCAAAATAAAGTTAGATACTGCCTATTTGCCCCAAATGTGCATGTTCTAAATTAGCCGGGGTGCCAGCCTGGGGGAGCCCTGGCTTGTGCTCAGCGCAGTGCAAATGGACAAACTGACATTCTTCCATAGAAATAATGATGCCCAGACCTCCTTTGAGGCACTCTCATTTATGAAAATACCTTTTCTTTCTTCTCAAGGATGCCATATTTTGGATTGCTTTTTTGTTTGGTTCCTTTTTGGTTCAATTCTTTCCTAGCAAAAATAGCCAAAACTTTTCTTTGCCCCATTGAGACTCAAAGGCTGCCCTGCTTGAATCTGAATTCCTGTGTAAAATAAGAGCATGGTTTCTGTTCTGACACAGTCCGTTCCCTGTAGCGGCGTGTCTAGAGCCGAACCTCAGGCTCGTCCCTTGCAAACTCGGGTTTTAGAGAGGGTGCCTGGCTGCTGGGCCAGCGACGTGGCGAGCGGGACGGAGCGGCAGGTCCTGGCTCCTCTGCGCGCGTTGTGCGGCCCCTGTGCAGGACATGCATCCCGCAGATCCACGTGCTGTGTCTTTCCCATTCCCTAAGCGATGCTGGCGTCGCTGCAGCCCCCGGGGCACCTCGGTGCTCTGCCCCGCTCGCTCGGCTCCGTCTCTGCCCCTTCCTGCCCCTCCGCGGGGCTGTTCCCCGTAGCCCGGCACGGCGCTGGGTGCGTTTTGCACCGCGGGCACCTCAGCCTTGTGGAAGGCACTGGCGGGGTGGAAGGAGACCTCCAGCCCCCAGGATCCAGCAGCTCATAGCTCGGATCCGGCCGCCCGGAGCTCAGTGACTGGTGTGGGTGACAACACGTGCGTATTGGCACTGCGCAGTGACTGAGGCTGGTCCCAGCGCCCGCTGCCCTTCCCCGTTCCGTGTAAAAGTGTGGGAAGGGAAGCCAGGCTGGGTACCGGTAAAGCCCGGGCTCTGTGAGGCTTTCCCAGAGCCGGGCTTGCGGAGCTGCCTTTGGGGCTTGGTGCCCTGAGCTGCTCACGTAAATACTGTACTACACAGAAACATGGAACATGAACCTCTCAGTCTGTGGTACATTGAAAGAGAAGAGAAAAAATTGAAATGGCTTTTTTTTTTAATAAAATGTCTTTATTATTATTTTTTAAATCAATGTCAAAATCTCTCCTTCGGGATTGAGTAAAATGCCACTTTTTCATCATAAGCACAGCCCTGACTGCTCCAGTGCTCATGAGACACCCTCAAAACACGTGGGTGTCTCAAATGTTAAGGTGCTTGGAGGTCGGAAGCGTGTGAGAGGAGAGCGTGGTGTTTGAGGGGCGAGTGAGGCGGCCCTTCCGTAAGGCCCGGTCGCTGCGAAGGGAAAAGCTCCGGGCTCCGAGGAGCCGCCGGCGCTGGGAGAGGCGCCGCGTGGAAACGTGGCCGCTGGAGCAGCCTTTGAAGCAGAATTCCAGGCGCTGCTTCCTTCTCCTCTTGCGTTCCTGACTGTGCTGGAAGGGCCGCTGGGGGTGGAGGGAGTCCTCGCGACTATCCGTGGTTTTGTTGTGCTCGCAGAGCACGAGTTTTAACCAAATCTGCGTGTTTTGCTCTGTGTTGACCCCACGTGTTGTCTTCACGTTACTAACTCACATCTGGCCGCTTCGCGAGTTGGTGTTTTCTGATCCCGTTGCATCCAGCCTCCTGTTTCCTCGGAGCCGCGGGCCGGAGCAGCGCCAAAAGGGCAGTCCCTCCTCCCCATCCTTCCTCCCACGTGGATTTGTCCACGTGCTCCGTACGCACATGCCCAGGACTGTCTGCTCCGCTCCGCTGTGTGCACCCCGCGGGTTGTGTCCTTGTCCACTGCTTCCCTGTGTGTTTGGACACTCGGCCCTCGTATTTCAGCGCCTTTCCCCCTCGCCGTGCGGGGATGCTCGTGTGCTGGAGCCGGCTGGGGAAAGGGCTGTAGCGCCCTCAGTTTGGGCAGCTTCCCAGGAGCACCTTGGAGGATTCCTCCTCTGAGAGCAGCTCATGACACCCTTGGCTGTAGCTGAAGCTCCCTGAAAAGCGAATCCTGTGCCCTGTCACCCTGGGCTCGCGGGGGGAGCCGGCGCTGAGAGCAGCGAGACGGTGCAAGCCCCGTGGCCTCTGTGTGTGTCTGTGTGCGTGTTGTGCTCCCTGCCCCTGGGGCAGAGCGGTGGTGATTTAAAAACAATCCGCCCCTGAGCATCCCGCAGCGAGCGACCCTCGGATCCGGGGCTGGGCGCAGGGGGAGCCCGTGCGGGCGCTCGCAGCTTCCCCTGCGCCCGGGGAGCTCCGTTGAACCAGCTCTGGGGCACCTCGTGGTGAGGGCACCCTTGGGACACCCCTAGCCACAAGTGGCGTGATGGGAAGCGTGAGGGTCCCGAGGTGGATGCAACAACCACATAAAAATAGTGAGCTGGCGGCCTCTGTTTTAACCGTTTTGATGCTGATGGGCTGCGTTTCTAAATGCTGGGCGCTAATGTGTCAGGAGGCCCCCGCCGCTGGCGGCAAGTGCTTACTGGTAACTGCAGAATTCTCAACATAGTTTGATTTCTTCTGTTTTCTTTAAATGCCTCTAGCCCTGACTTGACAAAATGCCCAGAGGGATCAGGAGTGGTGCAGAGCGCAGCTGCTAATCCTCCGGTAGAGCCCAGTGTGGCAAAGCCAGAGCCCGGGTCCAGCCGTGACGCCCAAGGCGCGAGGTCGGCGCTGCCCGCGGCGCCACGGGGCAGCGCGGGAGCGGCCGGAGAAGCCGCTGCTGCCCCGACGGAGCCAGCCGCTCCCCAGCTCCGGGAAGACGAGGCGCAGGAGACGCAGCCGCCGACTGCGGGCGCTCGGCAGGAAGGGACGCTTGGAAACAACGCTGGAGCGGAGTCATCGGAAGGCGCCGGCGTTCCCGGAGCCGCCGGGGAGATGGGAGCCGAGGCGCCGGGCTGGTTGGGCGCTGCAGCGGAGCCGGGCGCCGCCGGGGGGGCTCCCGCGGAGGCTGTGCCCCCCGGCCCCGCGGCCGCCCCTCCGCACAGGGTCCCGCCGGGGGACGCTCCGCGAGGAAATCCCGTTCCCGGCGCCGTGAGAACCGCGACGGAGGTGCCCGCGGCGCAGAGCGGGGCCGCCATGGACAAGAAACTTGGGCCTCCAGCTGAAACCGCCGCGGAGAGGGAGCGGGATGTAGCTGGGGCCCAGCTGGAGAGGGAAATGGAAGAATCTGCGCTCAGAGGTGGAGCAGCCGCGGAGCAGAAACCTGCAAAGGCCTCAACCGAGAGCGGGACAGAGGCGGAGAGGAAGCTTGAAAGATCCGTGGCCAAGGCGGGGGCAGGTTTTGAAAATGCTGAAAAAAACGTGAATGAAAGCAACGAGGGAAGTTTAGTCAAAGCACATCAAAATAAAGGACCAGAGCCAGCCAAAGCCGATGACACCCACAAAGCAGTTCCGTTAAGCTCAGCTTTATCTGCCAAGGAATCTCCCGCTGTTAATAAAACCTTTCTCAAGGCAGTGGTGTCTCTTCCTGATATATCCAAGGCAAGGGGCCCGGTGCGGAGCAACGAGCCTGCCCTGGACAAAGCAGAGGGGCAAAAGGCTTCCCCCAAACCCGAGAGCCGAGGCCAAGCGGCTGCCGAGAAGAAAGCGGCCCCCGAAGAGGTGTGTGCCCCGCGACCCGCTGGCACCAGACCAGCTCTGCCGGACGGCGCATCCCGAGCGAGCAGAAGTGCTCCTGGCGATGAGAAGGGAGGCAATGGGAGGAGCTCGTCCCAGCAAGAGAAGGTCTTGAGAGCGGAATCTAGGGCTAGCTCAAAACAGTGCCAAGACAGAGAGAGTAGAGCATCCAGCGCCAAGAGAGACAGCAGCAGCAACCAGGTGAGGAGGGCAGGACGGCCGCTTCGTGCGGCCAGTCACTGACTAACTCGGTGCTTCTCTCCCGTTTCGAGCGTGGGACAATCAGGTTGAGTTCCCATCCCGTTGCCGTAAGCCGCTGCAGGCCGGCAGCCACATTGTGCTAGCAAGAGAGCAGGCAGCCTGGAGGTGCATTGTGTGCAGCTCGAGCGCGGAACTGCCCCGAAAACGCGCTCGGACATTGGCAGGACGGTGCTTCCGAAGGGGGTCTGTGCCCTTCGTGGCTTGGTCGTGAACGGCAGGTGAGAAGCTCGCTGTCCTGGGAGCTGCCCTGGCCTCGACATGGGCTGCCGAAAGGAGACGAGGCGCCGAGCGGGCTCTGGCCCCTGACTTGGTGCCAGAGCCCTGTGCCCGGAGCTCCCCGCTGGTGACTCTGTGCTGTGCTTGCCCCGCGTGGCATCAGAAGCAGCAGTCTGGACAAGCTAGTAAAGTTCACTGAGGGGAGACGCTGCCTTTAGTTGGTCTAACTAGTCTCATGCCAACTTTTCTCTAATTTTGCAGATTTCTGTTGGTGAGAGTGCTAGAACTTCAAAAAGCAGCAGCAGCAGCAGTGCAAAGCAAAAAGAGGTGAGTGCCCAACTGTAATGGAGCTTGGAATACAGATTGTCCTTGAGACTGTTCTTGTGTGGGGCAAGGAGCTCTAGCATTCTTCCCAAGGAATTCTAATACTGATTGTTAGAGAATACTGGCAAAAAAAGCTGCAAAGTCAAGTAATAGGGAAGGGAAACTCCCTTCAGGAACAACAGTGTTAAAAGGTGGTTTGGGGACCTGGTGGTTGTTCGGTTAAGGAAGCAGACAACTGATTTACTGGGTTCCCAGGTGCTAACTGATCTTCATTCCTCATTGCATGTTGGACAAAAGGAAAGTTGTTTAGCTCCTTATAACCAATTTTGTTTAACAGAAGGGAGCTGGACCCTCTCCATCCTCAGTGCCCCTTCCACACAGTGTGATTCCCAGGGGACTGGTCTGCAAAACAAAGATCACTGTCCGTTTTTGTTGCACTATTAGTTGAATAAAGGCTTGGGAGCCTGCAGTTTCAGGCTCTGAAGAGCCTGATTTCTGAAAGGAAGATCAGAGGAGGAGCCCCACGTTTGTGACCTCGCTCTGTGGTGCCTTGGGTTTGGGGAAGGAAAAGCAGAAAGATGGTAGTGGAAATCATATCCTACCGTTCCAAGTGTAATAGCTGAGCCATTTTGCAGTGAACAAATGTTAGGAGCTGTTCCCAACCCCCTGCTTTCCAGTGGGGCTGTATGTTATTTCCATAGGAAACCCAGGCTTGGGATTCCTGAGCAATGAAGAAAGGGTGAGAGGAATCTGTGCCTGTGTGGCTATGTGGCTCATGGGAGAAGGGGGTGAACAGCGAGGGGATTTATTTAGAGCAGAAGAACTGCAGGAAGGTCTGGGGATGGGAAGAAACTGAGTGAGGAGGGCTAAAGGCAGGGCAAGTGTGGAGTGAGTCACACAGAAGCCATCCCAAATGCTGTGGATTCGGAATGACTCAAGAGATGGGGATTCCTGAGCCTGGGAAAGAAGAGGCTGGGCAGGAAGAGGGTCCTAGGGAGGGAAGGAGGAGAAAAGGCTGAAGATTTGTAGCCGTTGGAAATGAATTTCCAGGAAGTAAAGGACAAATGGGTGAAAGAAAAGTAAATAGAGGGCTTGTGAAGACAGAGAAGTTAACTGTGGCCAGAAAATGACTTAGCTGCTGGTGAGCAGGCGCTTGGGTGAGAGGGCCTGTGGTGGGTCTAGCTGTGCAGTGCAGGATCCTCTCTTGTAAGAGGGGCCAGCACATGTGCTTAGGGAAGAGCTCTGAGAAGGCACTAATGTTTTCCAAAGTACTCTGCAGGTGTTGGGGTTTTTCACTGATCTTCCTGTGAGTGTATGTGAAAATACACACAAGTGTTCAGGTGGTTGGCCCAGCTTTTAATCAAAGCGTAGTTTTCTGGTCCCCGGACCCAATGCTGTGGATTTTGGAATTTGTTTTTTCTGGATGTTTCCCCTCAGCCAGCTGCAGCTGGTAGATGTTCCTCCTCAGGCACCCTGGGCTGGGGGGCGCTGGGGTCGGTGGGTGGACTTTGACAAGTTCCCGCTTTTGCGTTTCATAGGAAGAAGAGCTTTTCCCCTTCAATCTGGATGAGTTTGTTACCGTGGACGAAGTAATAGAGGAAATCGAGTCTCCCGTGAGAACCCGGAGAAACCCCCCGAGGGGCAAGAGAAGAGAAGCCCCTAAGAACACCTCCTCGGAGCCTAGCTGTAAGCGAAGGAAAGGCAAGAGCTCGGCGGCGCGCGCGGCCGAGAGCGAGCTCTCCTTTGTCACCCTGGACGAGATTGGAGAAGAGGAGGACGTGGCCACGCAGCTCCTGGGAGCCGCTCCTCCGGACGCGCTCGCTGACCCCCAGGGCCTGGTGGTCGTGGACGAGGTGACTGAGGAGGAGGAAGCCGCCGCGAGGGATCCGCGGTCGCTCCTCACGCTGGATGAGATAGCGGAGCGGGAGGACCTTGCCTGTCACACGGGTGCCCCGGGGCCGGCTTTTGAGGAGGCAGATTTGAAAGCAGAGCCCCTAGTAACCGTCGATGAAATAGGGGAGGTGGAAGAGCTGCCTTTAAACGAGCCTGCGGATCTGAACGTCGACGACGCGGCCAGGCAGAAGGAGGACGATAAAGACTGCGGAGATTTTGTTTCCTCTCAGGTGCCCGACGACCCCGGTGCTTTAGTGACGGTAGATGAAATACAGGAGGACAACGAAGATGCCCCTCTAGTGACGCTGGATGAAGTCAACGAAGACGAAGATGATTTTCTGGCTGATTTCAATTGCCTGAAAGAGGAGCTGAACTTTGTTACAGTGGATGAAGTTGGAGAGGAGGATGACGAGGAAGATTCTCTCACGGAGGAGAATCTAAATGAGGATGAAGATGAAGATATTGTTGCTGTTGCAGGCCCAGAAGAGGAGGATATTGCAGCCATTGCGGGAACAGAAGAGGAAGATATTGTTGCTGTTGCGGGACCAGAAGAAATGGAAATTCTCGGGGATATGAGTCCAGAGGAAGAAATGACTGCAATCTCCAAGTCAAAAGGAAAGGAATCCCCAGCAGCTTCCAGGGGGGAAGCAGAAAATAAGCTCCCTGCAGCAGGCGGACAGGAGAGGGGCACAGAGATCCCTGCAGCACATAAAGGGGAAATGGAAAAACGTGACATTTTTCACAAAGCTCCTGAGAGGGAGGCTGCAAAAGAGACTGCCAGCAAACAGCAGCGGGAAGGTAGGGTCCGTGGTGTTAGTGCGTGCTAGAATGCGTCTGTCTTTGTGTAAAACATAAGCAATGCTGTTTAGATGCTTTTTCCTGTGTTTATGTTGGCCGTAGCTGGAGAACGCTTTATTAAAAACAAACTTGTCAAATAGGAGACACAGAGATGCAAAGAGGCCTCCAGGCTGGATCTGGAGAAAAACTTCCTGCAGGATGGATCTGAGCAGGGGTTAGGAGGGTCTGACACCGACCCGGGCAGGGAGGCTGCGTCAGGAGCTGCACTGGGATAGGCTCAGCCAGGAGCTGGCCCCGGGGTCCGCGGGACACCCAAAGCTGGAGCCCCTTCTCCTGGGGCCTCTGCTGAGGCCGAGCCGCATCCCTGCCCCGGTGCTCTGGAAGGTTTCCTCCCGTATCACCCCCATGGAGCAGCGAGGAGGAGTGTGGAGCAGTGCGAGGAAGAGGAGCAGAGGGAGCCACCGGAGTCTGCCAGGATCTAAACTTCACTTTCTATAAAGCAGCCTCTCCAGTTTGTCAAATGCTTTGATTTCTAATTTACATAGATATGTTTTGTACACGGTAAGTGAATGAACCTAGTTCTTCTGTGCAGTAACGATCTCAAGCAAAAGAGAGAGATCTAAGTAAAACTAATTCTTCCTGAATTGGAGAAGCCGTGTGAGAAAAGCGGGACGAGAAATTAAAGCAGGTAAAGACCTGTTAGGGGACAAGATCTGATTCAAAGAGCGAAATGGGAGGTGGGTCGTTAGCCCCAGGCTAAGTTCAAGGCTGCCAGGCCAAGGCTGGGTGTCACCTGAGGCCGTCCCTGGCCTGATGCAGTGGGAGGGCAGAGCCCAGTACTGCCTATTTTGTCCCTTTAACAACTGCCTCTCATCAATAGAGCAAAAGGATTTACTTTATCAACGTTGTTAGGAGATAATTGCTATCAAGGTTATTTAAACACAGGATTAGAAAGAAAACAGATTTTTGTGTGTGTTTGTCTCTCCTGCATCCGCCGAGCTGTTCTGATAGTCTAACACCCAAGCCGCCCTTTCCCTCGCCAAAACCACCCTTCCCATCTTACAGCAAAGGGCACTGTCCAGTTCCTTGTCCACACGAAGCCCCGAAGCGGCAGGTTGGAGCACCCCGAGCTGGGTGCTCCCGCCGCGTGCTCACCCTCGGTGCAGTTTCACGCTGTGATTCTAGTGCTGCAGGGAAGCTCCGCTCGCCTCTTTGAGGGCCTGGGCTGGCTTGGCCGGTGCTTTTTCCCACTTCTAAACTTGTTTTTGGTCTTCTCCGAAGTCATCAGTGTGCAATTATCTTAACGGGGAGGTGGAATTTGATAATGAAAGCCTCTATCATACACACACCTATCATACAAACCCTGTGTTTGCTGGCACGTCGTAGCAGAAAGAAGATGCACATTTGAGCTGTGAGGTTATTTCACTGGAGGAACAACCTGCTGGACGCTGCAGTGCCAGAGCTGGGGTTTCTACAAGCAAGGCTTTGTTTTATGTCAGGCTTAAGCTGAAATGCTGCTCTCGGGGCTGGATTAAGTCGAGAAAACTTAAGCTCACTTTATGAAGAAGTGGGGATGTTTTTGATGCTAATCCCAACGTTGATGTGAAGTTGTTGAGCAGCTGTGAACGGCACCAGGAGCAGCCCCAGCACCCGGGTGTCCAGTGCAGCCTTGGACTGCTCCGTGGAGGATACACGTCCTGGAAAATCCCTGTATGGAAGCAAGCCTGCAGCGGGCAGTGGGGATCACACAGATGGGGTTTGTTCTTAGTGCTGATTAACCAGCCACGCTGTGCACTGAGGCACTCGGAGCAAGCAGAGATCTGGGTTTTAACCTGTGTTTACGGCTTGCAGGAGATCCGCTTGGATCGGGAGAAAGGGACCCGGAGCCCACGCGGAGGAGAACGGACGCTGCGGATGCCTCGAGGACGCGGAGCGCTCCGAAAGGTGACACAGAAACGCTCCCGCCAGCGCTCTGGGCTGCTCTTCTTAAAGACCGTTGTCTTCCCATTGAAAATTGCCTCATACGATCACATGCAATTAAAAAAAACACAGTGTGCAATCCAGATTTTTATCTTCACAAATCTGCGTCTAGCATACATTCCTGTTGCTGGTTTAATAGCGGCAAAGCTAAAAACTCATTTTTCCTGCAATATAATTAAAAATAGGCTATTACATAATTGGCACAATAGAGTGGAATATCTCCTTATTATCCTAAAGACAGTATAAGCTTTGGTGCCAGCTTTGTCCCAATAAATGGAAGTCAGGAAGCTGCTTATTTCATGTTAAGAGTATATGTCGCAGCCCCCTTGCGCGGGTGCTTGGTGTGAAGGTGCTCGTGGTGCTCGAGCGGTGGGAGAGGTGCCTGGAAACACAGAGCCTGCCCTGGGGTCCCTGCAGGGCCCCCGAGACCGCGGCTGCTCCCGGGTCCCGCTCTGCTTCGTCAGAGATTAAACCTGTGCAAAATGCCTTAAGGCGAAGGGACCTTGCAGTGGATTTCAGATCCAAAATCTCACTTGTTCTGTCTGAAGAAAAGGGTGGCCCCTTTGTTGACTGGAGGTCGGGCAGTCACCAGTTGGGATTACAAACCCTGATTTCCAGAGTACTGAAATTAACCCGGATTAACCAAGTATCCGCGTTTGGCTGATTGGATCTGGTGGGTGAGAGTGTTTAATTGCGTTTTGCTAATGAGCTGTCGCATGCTCTCTTTTTCAGATTTGGATTTCCTGGTTCCAAAGCCTGGCTTTTTCTGTCAGATCTGTTCTCTGTTCTACGCAGATGAACTGTCTGTGAAAAACCACTGCAAGACACGGCTTCATCAGCAGAACATGGAGGTAACGCTGGGGCAGGGGGCAGCGAGTTGCTTTTCACGGAATCACGGAATGGTTAAGGTTGGAAGGGACCTCTAGAGATCATCTCTAGTCATCTCTAGTCTAGAGATTATCTCGTTTTGCATGTGGTTTGCAAAAAGCCTTTGCTTTATTGGCTGTCAATAACTTCCTTCCAGCTTGTGGTGCTGATTTTAATAGTCAGGGGCCAGAGCCTTAAGTTGAGGCACATTTTTGAGGCCCTAAATTAGCCTAATTCACCATCTACGCAAAGCCTTCCTTGCCTAGGAGGGCATGGGCGTGCTCTCCTCCATTTTTCATGAATTTTGAGTGATTTTATAAAAATCCAGGGATGTGGCGGCCGGATTCCCTCAAATGTCATGGTTTGCTGAAGCTACCAACACATGGGGACGTGTCACAGAGGCCACTAAGCGCCGTGTCGGGCTGCACGAAGCCTCGAGCTGGCCGAAAGCCCCGGGCCCCGTGTGGAATCGGCCCCTGTTGAGTGAGGCTGTAATGGACCCCGCAGCATTTGACAGGCCGCTCGTATCTGCAAGTATCTTCACATGAACTTCCCAATAAGCCTTCTTTAAAATGCTTGTTTCTACAGAAATTCATGGCCAAGCAAAAGGAAGGGGATAACAGCAGCGAAGAGCGAAGCTTAAGGTGATCGGAGGAGAGAAGCGTTCTTTCAGTAATTTAAACTTCGGGTCCAGTCCATTTTGTGTATTTTGTTATGATTTTATTTGTAATTTTGTTCCAGAGGCGAGCGCTCACGTTGCACAAAGCCGAGCTCAGCGTAGGCAGGCTGCAGACAGAGCGCTGGGTGGCTCTGGTTTGTGTATCCGCCTGGCACACGCGGGCGGGGGGCTCTGCTACCAGCGTTGCCATGAAATAAACGTTCTTACTGTATAGCGAGCAGCAGCTGGCCGTGCTGGTGTGGTGCCTTGGGGCTGGGTAGGGGGCATTTCGCAGAGTCCCGGGATGGTTGAGGTTGGCAGGGACCCCCAGGGATCCCCCAGGGATCCCCCAGCGCAGCCCCTGCTCCACAGGGACACCCAGGGCACGGGACACCCGCTCCATCCCGGCGCGGTGGCAGATCTGCAGAGCAGGATCTGCAGCCTGGCCAGGGCTGGGCACCCTCCTCACAGTCACCTTGTTCTTCCCCACGGGCACATGGAGCTGCCCGGGGTCCAACCTGCACCCACTGGCCCTGGTCCTGGCACCGGCCACCCCGGAGCAGAGCTCGGCCCTTCCTCCCTCCGTCCTCCCCTCGGSTGCGCGGGCACACTGACCAGGGCCCTCTCGGCCTCCTCCTCTCCAGCCTCACTCGGGCTCCGCTCACCCGAGCTGCTCCAGGCCCTTCCCCAGGCCCCCCTTGGCCCCTCGCCATGCTGTGGTTCTCTCCAGCAGCTCCCCAGCGCTGCTCCCTGCTGCTCCCGAGCCCGTCACGGTGAAGCAGGAGCGCGGAACGGAGCAGAGCGGGACCCGCGGGGCGGCCGCTCCGCAGTGTCCATAGGACCTATCCCGCACAAACAGGTTTGCTGGGGCTTGTTGACTCTTCTTCCCCCACCATAAACGAGTTTGTGCCAGTCTCTAGGTCAAAGCACCTGATTACTCTTACTCTGTAATTACTATTTAAGCGCTTAATTTGTACTGTGCTAATAGCACCTGGTTTATAAAAAGATAAATAAATAAACACAGCCACCTGTGTCTGAAATGCAAGCTGTGGAGCACAGAGCGGGATTCCGTCAGGAAGGAAGCCTGGGTGAAGGGAGCTGTGGGCAGAAACACCCGTACAGCTCCGGCCCCATGGCACAGCTGCCCCCTTGGCTCCTGCTCCAGGCAAATCCGAGCAAGCGGAGCGGGCCCAAGTCGGAGCCTCGCCGTGGGGCTGGTGTCTGCCGCTCCCCACGGCTTTCCCGGAGTGTTGGGAAGCCCGGGATGGGTGGCCCCCCAGGGCAGAGCCGTAGCCCCATCCTGGCATCCTGCCGGGGCCACCGCCGCGCTGGGAAAGCTGAGCTCCAGCCTCCACGGGATGCCCATCCCTTTGGATGGGGCTTGGTGAGGGAATCCGGGGCTGCTCCATGCCCATTCCCACCTTCTGGCCTCCCTCTTGCGGAAAGCCCTTTCCTGCAGGGAAACCTCTCCGTTTAGACCCCTGAGGGCTGCAGTGGCCCCAGGGACACACGTGGCAGCCGCCTAACCCAGAAACCTTCAGCCAAGGCCCGTTCTGCCGTGGGGGAGCAAACCTGGGGACAGCGGTGGCACCGGGTGGCGGTGCCGGACGAGCAATCCCCATTTTGGGACGAGCAATCCCCATTTTGGGACGAGCGATCCCCCTTTTGGGACGGGCGATCCCGCGATGCCCGCGGCCCCGGCAGCGCTGCAGGGGAGACGCGAGGGGCAGGAGGACGAGGGACGGAGCCCCGGGGGAGGCTGGTGCCGTCCCAGCTCTGTGCCCCCGGCCCTAGGTCGCTCCCTGGTGAATCCCGCGGCTCCGGAACACCGGGATGGCCGGTTCTGCTCTCTGGGAAGGGGGGCCGCGGCCTGGCTGGATCCGGAGGGGTGGGTTGTGCCCAGGGGCAGCGCCGGGACCGCCGGGGCCCGTGTCCCCCTTGGAGCGGGTTGGGCGCACGGGGACGTGCGGCCTCCGGGACAGGCTGGGACGGAGGATCCACTGATCCTGCTGCTGGGAAAGCCGGCCTAAGAATAACCCACCTTTAAATAGCCGGGGCGCTGGGCACGGAGCCCCCCCGTCCCTGGGGCCGGGGCCGCCACGAGGGGCTGCCGGGAGCGGGGGGGACAGGGACGGATCCCAACGGACCCGCCAGGACGGCGGCCTCGTGGCCCCCGGCGCTGGGGACACCTCGGCCGGGCCGGGGAGCGGAGCCGGGCGCCCGTCCCGTCCTGCTGCCGGGCGCTCCGCAGTGGAGCCGGGCGCAACCCGGCGTGGGCATTCCCGGGCACTTGCTCACTCCCTGGGAGCTTCTAGCACATGCGGGAAGGCGCTGGGTTGTTTGTGCCGTGTCATCCTGTCCAACACCCTGCCTCCCCGTTCCCTCTGTCCCCCGCATCCCCACGTCCCTGTCCCGCATCCCCATTCCCTCCTGTCCCCCCACATCCCTGTTTCCCCCTCTCCCGCCTCCCCGTCCCCCCCCATGAGGCAGGATGCCCGGGGGCCCTGGGGGCTGCTCCCAGCTCCGGGATGGATGTGGGGCGCTGCGGGGACCCCTCCGCGTGCCCGTGCCGGGCACCCCGGGCACCCCGTCC